>NC_053026.1:207073853-207228441 GCF_003073215.2 Triticum urartu | reverse complement strand
GAGTTGAAGATGCTGCAATACAATGCTCAAGCTTGTGATATCCTGTTCAACGGATTGTGCCCCCGAAGGATTCAACAAAATCAGCCGTCTTGAGAATGCAAAGGAAATTTGGGATACTTTGATTGATATGCACGAAGGTACCGACTCCGTCAAGGAATCCAAGTTGGATGTGCTTCAAAGTCAGCTTGACAAATTCAAAATGAAGGATGGTGAAGGTGTCGCTGAAATGTACTCTAGGCTTGCTCTTATCACAAATGAGATCGCCGGCTTAGGAAGTGAAGAGATGACCGACAAATTCATCATCAAGAAGATCCTAAGAGCTTTGGACGGAAAATATGATACCGTATGCACATTGATCCAAATGATGTCCAATTACAAAGATCTCAAGCCAACGGAAGTCATTGGAAGAATTGTTGCTCATGAGATGTCACTCAAGGATAAGGAGGAGCTCCATAACAAGTCAAGTGGTGCTTACAAAGCCTCATGTGAAGCTCCCACATCATCAAGTGAGAAACAAACCTTCAATGAAGAATTGAGCCTAATGGTGAAGAACTTCAACAAGTTCTACAAGAGTAGAAGCAAAGAGAGAAGTTCCAAGTCAAGGTCCTACAATGACAAAAGATCTTCTAGTCGAGAGCGAAATTGCTACAATTGTGGAAGACCCGGACACTATTCCAATGAGTGTATGGCACCCTACAAGAGAAGAAAAAATTCTCCAAAAAGAAGAAGTAGAAGAGAAGAATCACCATCAAGAGAGAGAAGGAGTAGAGATGATCGTTATGAATGAAGAACATCCCGGAGAAGCAAGGATTTGGAAAGGAAGGACAAGTCATCAAGGAGCTACACAAAATGAAGACATCAAGCTCATGTTGGTGAATGGGTATCCGGCTCTGACTCCGACAATCACTCCGAGAGAAGCTATCACTCTGACTCCGAATATACTCAAGATGAAGGTGTTGTCGGTCTAGCACTTGTGTCAACCAAATCCTATGACATATTTGATTCACCAAATGAAGGACTTGGAAGATGCTTCATGGATAAAGGCCCAAAGGTATCACACCCCAAGTATGTTGATTTCAATAGTGATGAAGATGACTTGTTAGGTGATGATGATTTACTTGTTGACAACTCTAGTGATGAATACTATGATGAAACGTCAATTAATCATGCTAATCAATAAAAAATGAATGACAATGATAAGGAGAAGATTGAGTTTCTAACTAAAGAACTAAACACTCTTAAGTTAGCCCACCGAAAATCCTAACGGTCACTAGCTTTGCTAAATCGGTCCGATCGAGTTTATCAATTCGGTCCCACCAAGATTGGCAAGTTGTGTGTAACGGTTAGATTTGGAAAGGAAGGACAAGTCATCAAGGAGCTACACAAGACGAAGACATCAAGCTCATGTTGGTGAATGGGTATCCAGCTCCGACTCCGACAGCCACTCCGAGAGAAGTTATCACTCTGACTCCAAAGATACTCAAGATGAAGGTGTTGCCGGTCTAGCACTTGTGTCAACCAACTCCTACGACATATTTGACTCACCAAATGAAGGAATTGGAAGATGCTTCATGGCCAAAGGTCCAAAGGTAACACACCCCGAGTATGTTGATTTCAATAGTGATGAAGATGACTTGTTAGGTGATGATTTGCTTGTTGACAACTCTAGTGATGAATACTATGATGAAACGTCAATTAATCATGCTAATCAAGATAAAACGAATGACAATGATAAGGAGAAGATTGAGTTTCTAACTAAAGAATTAAGCACTCTTAAGTTAGCCCACCGAAAATCCTAACGGTCACTAGCTTTGCTGAATCGGTCCGACCGAGTTTATCAATTCGGTCCCACCAAGATTGGCAAGTTGTGTGTAACGGTTAGATTTTGTGTGGAGGCTATATATACCCCTCCACCTCCTCTTCATTCGTGGAGAGAGCCATCAGAACGAACCTACACTTCCAACTTACTTTTTTTGAGAGAGAACCACCTACACTTGTGTTGAGGCCAAGATATTCCATTCCTACCATCCGAATCTTGATCTCTAGCCTTCCCCATGTTGCTTTCCACTCAAATCTTCTTTCCACCAAATCCATATCCTGTGAGAGAGAGTTGAGTGTTGGGGAGACTATCATTTGAAGCACAAGAGAAAGGTGTTCATCATCAACACGCCATTTGTTACTTCTTGGAGAGTGGTGTCTCCTAGATTGGCTAGGTGTCACTTGGGAGCCTCCGACAAGATTGTGGAGTTGAACCAAGGAGTTCGTAAGGGCAAGGAGATCGCCTACTTCATGAAGATCTACTGCTAGTGACGCAAGTCCTTCGTGGGCGACGGCCATGGTGGGATAGACAAGGTTGCTTCTTCGTGGACCCTTCGTTGGTGGAGCCCTCCGTGGACTCGCGCAGCCGTTACCCTTCGTGGGTTGAAGTCTCCATCAACGTGGATGTACGATAGCACCACCTATCGAAACCACGACAAAAACATTTGTGTCTCCTATTGTGTTTGAATCCTCCAAACCCTTTCCTTTACATTCTTGCAAGTTGCATGCTTTAATTTCTGCTGCCCATATACTCTTTGCATGCTTGCTTGAATTGTGTTAAGATTGCTTGACTTGACCAAAGTTGCTAAAATCTGCCAAGAACTAAAATTGGGAAAAGGATAAGTTTTATTTGGTCAACTAGTCTAATAACCCCCCCCCCCTCTAGACATGCTTTCGATCCTACAAAATTCATGAAACTTGGCATGCTATTATGGAGCGGCATCAACATGCCGTGGTAAAAAAATTTGTCCCATTTGGGCAGGTTTGGGTATAAGCTTCTCACAACAAGCGTGATGGTTTCGGTACGGAACGTTCGAGCTTTGGGGATGAAACGATATCCGTTGCCTCTTATTGCTTTCAAAAAAATTCGAGTGTCAACGTAGAACAACAGGAGTGTTATGTTTAATTTTAGAATTTTTTGGGGTTCGTATGGACATTTTTATACATTAACTGGGTTTCCTAGGCATTTTATGTGCATAATTCAAATTTGAACTACATGCACATTCTCCAATGCATATAAATTGGTTGAAAAATCAAATATGTGTCCTTGGTTGCATGCTTAGGTCCCATGCAAGAAATGGGAATGAATTTCAAACACCCTGCCACCGTTACTCGGCCGCAAACATTGAGATACCTGGTTTTTAAATTCTAGTAAATCCAAAACTCGTCTAAAATTCATGAAACTTGGCATGCTATCATGGAGCAGCATCAACATGCTGTGGTAAAAAATTTGTCCCATTTGGGGCAGGTTTGGGTATACGCTTCTCACAAACCAGAGCTTCTCACAACAAGCGTGATGGTTTCGGTAGGGAACATGCCACCTTTGGGGATGAAACGACATCCATTGCCTCTTATTGCTTTCAAAAAAATTCTAGTGTCAACATAGAACAATAGGAGTGTGATGTTTAATTTAGGAATTTTTCGGGGTTCGTTTCGACATTTTTATACATTAACTGGGTTTTCCAGGCATTTTATGTGCATAATTCAAATTTGAACTACATGCACATTCTGCAGTGCATATAAACTGGTTGAAAAATCGAATATGTGTCCTTGGTTGCATGCTTAGGTCCCATGCAAGAAATGGGAATGAATTTCAAACACCCTGCCACCGTCACTCAGCCGCAAACATTGAGATACCTGGTTTTTAAATTCTAGTAAAACCAAAACTCGTTTGAAATTCATGAAACTTTGCATGTTATCATGGAGCGGCATCAACATGTCGTGGTAAAAATTTTGTCCCATTTGGGGCAGGTTTGGGTATAAGCTTCTCACAACAATCGTGATGGTTTCAGTAGGGAACGTGCCACCTTTGGGGATGAAACGATATCCTTTGCCTCTTATTGCTTTCAAAATGTTTCTACTGTCAACATAGAACAACAGGAGTGTTGTGTTTAATTTAGGAATTTTTCAGGGTTCGTTTGGACATTTTTATACATTAACTGGGTTTTCCAGGCATTTTATGTGCATAATTCAAATTTGTACTACATGCACATTCTCAAGTGCATATAAACTGGTTGAAAAATATAATATGTGTCCTTGGTTGCATGCTTAGGTCCCATGCAAGAAATGGGAATGAATTTCAAACACCCTGCCACCGTCACTCGGCCGCAAACATTGAGATCTCTAGTTTTTAAATTCTAGTAAATCCAAAACTCGTCTGAAACTCATGAAACTTGGCATGCTATCATGGAGCGGCATTAACATGTCGTGGTAAAAAATTTGTCCCATTTGGGGCAGGTTTGTGTATAAGCTTCTCACAAACTAGAGCTTCTCACAACAAGCGTGATGGTTTCGGTAGGGAACGTGTCACCTTTGGGAACGAAACGATATCTGTTGCCTCTTATTGCTTTCAAAAAATTTCTAGTGTCAACATAGAACAACAGGAGTGTTGTGTTTAATTTTGGAATGTTTCGTGGTTCGTTTGGACATTTTTATACATTAACTGGGTTTTCTAGGCATTTCATGTGCATAATTCAAGTTTGAACTACATGCACAAGCTCTAGTGCATATAAACTGGTTGAAAAATCGAATATGTGTCCTTGGTTGCATGCTTAGGTCCCATGCAAGAAATGGGAATGAATTTCAAACACTAGGGCACTGTTGATTGCCGACAAAACATTGAGATACTTTGTTTTTAAATTCTAGTAAATCCACAACTCGTCTGAAATTCATGAAACTTGGCATGCTATAATGGAATGGCACCCGACACGCTGTGGTATTTTTCGTGTCCATTTTGAGAGAAGATGCACTCGAATAACAGCCAACAAAGGCATTTTGAAACAAATAGCTGCCACTGTAACATCTCAAACGTTTTGTATAATTTAAATTGGGTGCGTTCTGTTAACCATTCACATGACGCCACGCCTCACTCTTTTAATGGCTAGGAGGTGTTGTGCGGACAGGTGCTTGAGTGCTTGACTGAACGGAAGGTGTGCGAGCTGTACTCCAATGCAGAGGCTCACCGGGAAGCGTGCGAGTTGTACGCCGCGCAGGCTCACCGGGAAGCGAGCCCTTTGACTTCCATGGCCGCCCGCCTTGCTCGCATCCTCTACATTAGTGGCTCCCAAGTCGCAGTTTAATACGGTTTTAAATATAAAACACTCATCGCATACGTTTTAGTTAGAACACCCGTATGCAAAACCGACAGCTTCCCCAGGAAGCCAAGAGAAAATGTGTCGAGCTGGATTTCTGTAGCTCTTGATCGCAAACATTTTAGATAGAACACTCGTATGCAAAGTGAGAGCTATGGTCTTCCCCCTTAGGTCGAGGGAAAATCTGCAGCGCAGGATTTGTGCATCCCTTCAATGCAAACGGTTGTTTTGGATGACCCATGTGCAACCACGTACAAACAATTTGGTAAGATTTGCATCTGTCATATTTGGTATGTTGCCATTTGTCAAACTAGAAAGATTGACATTTGTTGATCTAGTAACATTGCCATTCGTCAATCCTTGTAACACTGCGATTTTTCAAAATATGCAGCTAGAAATCACTAGCACTATCTAATTTTTGCAACTAAGATTCAGTAATTAAGCATAGATTTCATTCATAGATTAAGGAGTCGTTCTTAATTTATACAAACAGTTCAACTCGACAGCTGAACCGACCAAACTTTTCCCCAATTGTTGCCAACCACATACCGAAATAGCTAGTTCAACTATATATACTAGATAATTTTATGTACGCTATACAGTTCGACCACACATCTATAGTCAGATGAACTGAACAAAATAGCCCCTAAATACTACTACCACGAAGGGGCTTTGTGCTACTTCTAGCAACCTCTCCTCTACTGAGCGTGCTTAGTAAGAGGCAAAGGAGGAGGAGGAGCCTATCAATGAGCTAGAGAAATGCAATACGGTGACTGCCGTTGTTGCACGTATAGCGACGCTCCCCAGCTCGAACACCCACTGCCGCTCCAGTCGATCCCTCTCGAAGCAGTCGGACTGCTCATAGATCTCCTGATTCCTCGCCTCTGCATCGGCGTGTGTTGCGGCCATGGCTGCAGTAAGGCTCTTTGTGTGCTCGACGAGGCGCTCCTCCTCCTCCCGCAGGAACTCGATGTAGTGCGCAAGGTCACTGACGCACGTGAGGGCCTCCGCCTTCCTCCTTCGGGCGGTGGCGGCGGAGCGGGTGATGATCTCGGCGGTCGACGATGGGTTGGCGGCCATGGCGGCCGATGATGGGGTGGCGGCCACGACCACCACCTCCCACCTTCGGGCCACGGTGGCGGAGCGGGTGATGGCCACGGTGGCCGGCAGTGGGGTGGCGGCCACGAGGGCCACCTCCCACCTTCGGGCCGCAGCGACGAAGCAGGAGATGGCCCTGGCTTTCGACGGTGTGTGGCGGCAATGGAGGCCGGCAACAGCTGCCGACGGGCAGCGGCAGTGGAGCGTGTGGTGGGTGTTCCACACACACCCAACAGGGACGCCACGCGCACTACACTACGCCGAGGACTGCGCTGCCGCCGTGGTGTAGCCTCCCAGCTAGAGCTGTCCTTTGATGACGGGGAGTGGCTGAGCGACGACCACGGACCGGTGCCATTGGCGATTGTGGGGGAAGCACACGAGATAAGCTACAGGGAGGGGGGGAAATGCGACGCAGGACTCGCCGACCATCAGGGTTTTTATAGTAGGCCGGTAAGCATTGGGATTTTGGGGGATTTCACCAAGTCAGGCGGGAAGCTTGCACAGGAACCTGCGCGGTTGCGCGGGAACGGGCTCACCAACGATTCATTGGCGCCACTTCGAGCCACCGTATGGCCAAAAGAACGCCCCCGCGTGCTGTGCAAGCTTGCGCTGTAAGCCGTCTGCGACAGCAGGGTGACAAGACGTGCGATAGGAGGACGAAAGGACACGTACACATACGGTTAATACAGAAAAAACGTTTGTGATTTAATTACCTACTATACCCCCATCCCGGTTTATAAGTGGGATTTAACTAATAAAATATGAATGCATGTCGCCAAAGATTATATCGTTGGAGTCGTATTTGAACATAGTTTCCAGCTATTCAATTTGTGTAACATGCATTAACACTTTTTTGGTTAAATTTAAGGTCATATACCAGCAAGTGTTTTCCCGCAACACACACGGCTTATTTCATCACAAATAGCTCGGATGGATCAACTGTATGCCACGTATCACACACGCAACTCTAATCTGATTCGTGCTTGATGTCTCCGACATCGCTCGCACAGTTCGTCTTATTTGCCATGTATCACTATGCCGACCTCTGCTCATGTCCTCCGGCAAGCTCTGCTCGCCGTTAGGCGCCGCGGTGCGCTCTGCTTGTAGAAAGCTTTTCCTTGCGTGTTCGCCATTGAGTCGACCGTGAAGTGCTCTGCTCACGTCCCTGTGGACGCGAGCAGAGGCCGGCATGGTGATACATGGAGCGCTCTGCTCACATCCCTCCATCATGCTCTACCGGCGGTTGGGCGTGCGCGCGATCGCGTCGGGGGCCCCATATGCATGCGGTTGCGCCGCGCGTGTTGCCATGCGATGCAGTTACGTGTGGCACGATGGAGTTACACGCTGCAAATTAGAACTACCATCAGGGTCTGCTGATATTCCTGGCCATCCGGCTTCCCCTTTAATTCCCGCGGCCATTATAACCTTAGTCTCTTCAACCTTTCGATCGCGCCCCACAACACAACAAGCACACCCACACATAGAGAGGGGATGTCCAGTTGCGCTCCAATGGAGTTCTGTGAGCATAGATTGGAGACCCACGCGAGGGAGATGAATCTCTTGGTGGTGTACACCATCGACCCGACCGTGGTGGACGACTACATCAACAGCGTTGAGCAGTTGCTTGCTCGAGACAAGTACAAGGTGGTCGGCATCGACCTCTAGTACACCGCTGATCGTCCCGGCATAGATCAGAAGGTTGTCATCGCCCAGTTGTGCGTGCGCCATCATGTCCTCATCTACAACTACTGCATGGTAACAGAGCCTTGCGAACGTTTCAACAGGTTTGTCAACAACACCAACTACAAGTTCGCCACGGTGGAAACCACCGACGATGTAAACGCGCTCAGTGTTACGGCCTTGGCCTACAAGAACCCTGCCGAAATCCATGACCACTACAGGGTCTGGGGCAGCACAAATAAGGACTCCCTGGTCGAACTCGCCTCGACCATCATTGACCCCTACTACGAAAAGATGAAGCAGGATGCCCAGAGAACAAGTCCCCTATCCTGGAACAAGGCCTGGATGCGGCAACTGGATGAACCTCACCTCAGGTTCGCGGCCAAGAGCGTGTACACATGCTATGAGATGCACAGGTGGATCATTGACATGAGGAAGTGCCTCGTTACCCAAATCGATGATGCCGGATCGAGCCGCAAGCAGAGCAAGCGTCACAAGAAGTAGATGATGATCAGATGATCATTTATGCTAGTTAATCATGCATGTAATATATAGTTTACTTTATTGGTGTGTGGAAATTTCATGTGTGTAGTAGCCACCTATGTTATTATGCATGTAATAGTTTACTTTGGTGTGTGCAAATGCCATGGTTGTAGTAGCCACCTATGTAAGTGGATGTTTAATTTGGTTATGCAACCATGTCCTTATAAGTGTGTGTGTGTGTGTGTTGTTGTTCTGTATGCAACCATGTCCTTATAATTTGGTTATGCAACTATATATGTGGTGTTGTTCTGTATGCAATCCCATCGCACAACACACACATCTTATTAGCAGCAACCGTCTGTGTTATTATCGGTCTTCGCACACATTTTTGATTATAGACCAGTTTGTCGCGCATCACACACATCTTGTTATATTGAACCGTTTCTGTTCTCTTGTCTCAACACAAACAGTTCATCCGAGTGAACCGCATGCCGTATATCACACACACCTTTGATCTGGCTGACCATTTCTTTTGTGTTGCCTAATCACAAACAGTTCATCCAAGTGAACCGTATGATGTATATCGCACACACCTTCATCTGGTTGCCTGTTTCTTTTGTTCCTCCTCATCGCAAACAGTTAATTGAACGGAATTGTATGCCCTACATCGCACACGCAACTAAAATCTGAACCATGTTTGATGCATCCTCCATCGCAAATGTTTTTCACCTTTTTTGACGGGTTTTTTACACCACCGTTTGCGATTATGGCATCGCACATAGTTTTGTCGAAGGGTCTCTAATCAAAGTGTCGCGTTAGTAGCATCCTGCAGTAGTGAATTTATCACTATGAAGAATCTGAAGGATGGTAAGACTAATATTTTTTTCCTCTAAGATGAGGGGGAGGTAAGGAACTCCATCTAGCTCTGCTTTAGATTCACCTTTTGTTATAAGTAAACTTGCAACACCACCACATGCTATTAATCCTGATATGTCGCAAGTTATTGATGATGCTACTTCTGCCATGATGCTAGTACCTTGCTTGATGATGATGTGCCACTAGGTGAATTTCTTGATGAACAAATTGCTAGAGTAAGATAGAATGATATTGTTGAAACTGCTGATGAGCTTGAAACTAAAAATCTTGAAACACCTACTAGAACTAATCCTCCTAGATATGAATTGCCTAAGGTACCTGAAGGTTATGTTATGAATGAGGAGACGACTAGAGATATTCTTTCTTGTAAGGATAGGGATGATCTAGAGAAATTATTATGCAAGTATAAGGAGAAATCTTTGAATGCTAGAATGAAATGTGATCCTAAGTTTGATACTTCACCTATCTTTATTGATGATCAGGATTATGAATTCTCTGTCGACCGAGAGTTAATTACTTTGGTTGAATCTGATCCTTTTCATGGTTATGAAACTGAAACTGTTGTGGCACATCTTACTAAGTTGAATGACATAGCCACTAGTTTTGCTCATGATGAGAAGATTCGCTATTACTATATTCTCAAATTATTTCCTTTCTCATTAAAGGGTGATGCTAAAGCTTGGTACAATACGCTTTCTCCTGGTTGCGTGCGTAGTCCCCAGGATATGATTTATTACTTCTCTGAAAAATATTTCCCTACTCGTAAGAAACAAGCTGCCTTGCAGGAAATATTTAACTTTGCGCAGATTGAAGAAGAGAGTCTCCCGCAAGCTTGGGGGCGGCTTCTCCAATTGCTTAATGTTTTGCATGATCATCCTCTTAAGAAAAATGAAATACTTGATATATTCTATAATGGACTAACTGATGCTTCTAGGTATTTCCTAGATAGTTGTGCTGGTTGTGTTTTCAGGAACGAACTAGTGGGCAAGCTAAAGAATTATTGAATAACATATTGAAAAATTATGATTATTGGACTCTTCCTGAACCACCGCTTAAACCCCCTCCGAAGAAGAGGGGTATCTTATATCTCAGTCCTGGAGATATGCAAGAGGCAAAGAAATCTATGAAATAAAAAGGTATTAAAGCTGAGGATGTCAAAAATTTACCTCCTATAGAAGAAATACATGGGCTTGACACACCACCACCACCTAAGGTGGTAGAGGTAAATTCTCTAATGAAATTCAATGATAATGATAATCCTCACAATATGCACCCTAGCCAATGCCTTCATGAGTTTGAGAATTATATTAGAAAGCAAGATCACTTCAATGCTAATGTTATGAAACAATTGAAATACAATTCTGATATGATTGCTCGCTTGAGTGACTTGTTATTTAGAATCTCAAATAATGTTAGAGGTGTCGCAAATCATGCTTCTATGGTTCAAACTCAATTAGAACAAGTTGCTAAATCTCTAAGAGAGTTGGTGGATGAAATGAATAATAATATCAATGATCATGCTATTAGAGTAATGACTAGAGGAGGTAGGATGACACAGGAACCACTTTATCCTGAGGGACACCCAAAAAGAATTGAACAGGACTCTCAAAGAGCTAACACTGATGCACGTAGTCTTTCTAAAAAAATAAGAAGAAAAATGATAGGACTTTGCATGCCTCTAGTGAACCTGAAGTAGAAAAACCTCATGATAATAATAATGAAGTTTCTATCTCTGATGCTGAAACTCAACTTGGTAGTGAACACTCACCTTTTGATAATGAAAAAGACAATGATGAGGTTCATGAAGACACTCAACCAAATAATAAAGAACCAGACAATGATGTTGAGATTGAACCAATAGTTGATCTTGATAACCCACAACCTAAGAATAAAATATATGATAAAAGAGAATTTGTTGATAGCAAACACGGTAAGGAAAGAGAACCATGGGTTCAAAAACCTATGCCCTTTCCACCTAAGTCAACTAAAAAGAAATACGATGAAGAATTTGAACGCTTTGCTGAAATGCTGAGGCCGGTCTTTTTGCGTACTCGCTTGACTGATATCCTTAAAATGCTCCTTATGCTAAGTATATGAAAGGCATCATCACCAACAAGAGAAAAATACGGGAAGCTGAAATCTCCACCATGCTTTCTAATTATACTTTCAAAGATGGAGTACCTAAAAAACTTGGAGATCCGGGAATACCAACTATACCTTGCTCCATCAAAATAAATTATGTGAAAACTGCTTCATGTGATTTGGGAGGTGGTGTTAGTGTTATGCCTTTATCCTTATATAAAAGACTTGATTTGAATAAACTCACACCTACTAAAATATCTTTGCAAATGGCTGACAAATCTACTGCCATACCTATCGGTATTTGTGAGGATGTGCCCGTTGTTGTTGCTAATGTTACTATTTTGACTAACTTTGTTATGCTTGAGATGCCCAAGGATGACAACATGTCGATTATCCTTGGTAGACCCTTTTTGAATACTGTAGGGGTTGTTATTGATTGCAATAAAAGCAAGGTCACTTTTCATATCAATGGTAAAGAGCATACGGTGCACTTTCCGAAGAAACAATTCCAAGTGAATGGTATTAATGTTATTGAAAAATCTCCAACAATCACTATTGGAAGTTTTCAACTACCTCTACCTACTGTCAAAAAGAAATATGAAATGCTTATTGTTGGGGACATTCATATCCCCATTGAGGTAACATAGTGATTTACATAAGTTCTTCGATTTCATGATAATCGAAAGTGGTTATTAATAAGACTTGATCAACCTTACTAATGGATCAATTTTGAGATGTATGAAGTTGATGAATTTAGTGAGCACTACCTTCTGTCCGTACCTTTTGTTTTATGTTTTTATTAGTTAAATAAAATAAAATGCCATGTTTTGTCTGTTTTCTGAATTTCCCGTGCAATAAAAAAATGACCCAAAAATAAAGGTTCTCTGAAAAATTAACATGAATTTTTCTGAATATTTAAGAATTTTTGGTGCAAATAATATCAGAGGGAGGTGCACCAGGTGGGCACAACCCACCTGGGCGCGCCAGGACCCCCAGGCGCGCCTTGGTGGGTTATGGTCCCCACATGCCCCCCTCACTTATCTCTTCATCCCACATCACCACCTACCTCCAGAAAAAATCACCATTTCTCTCTCTCTCTCTCATGTTCTTGCTCTCAAACCCATAGATTTCGATCTCTTTGCTCGAAGCTCCATTTCCGAAACTATTTCGGGGGATTGTTGCTTGAAAAATTATAAGTGAATATGATGAACCTTTTTGGAAGGAGTTCTTCGAGGAGGAGATCCTCGGGGGCATCTTCTAGTGACATCTCTGCTCGTCGGTCTTATGTTGAACCAAGTGAAAGTTCCATACGAGATGTCGCCACCAAAACATGCCTATGGCCATCCGATGATTATATGGTGAGTGTGGGAATTAAGAAGGAATTTGAGCAATATGTTCACAACGCCGATCTCGGTCCCTACATTTCAGATAAGTGCAATCAACACCACACTCTCACTGAATCATTTGTCAAAGGATTTAAATTCCATCCCCGTGAATCTAGGGTGTCATTTAAACTGTATGAAAATCCTTTTACCATATCATTAGAGAGATTTGCTCAACATTGCAAAATTCCATTCTGGGGTTCGCTAGACGAACCACCAAGGTCCGAGTTTCAAGCATTCTTGACTAGTATTTGCTACAGTAAGACTAGGGGAGTGACGCAAGGCAGAATAAAGAGCATTCATTTTCCTGCAATTCAGTACTTTGCATTATTCAATGGAAAATGTATTGTAGGCAAACAAGATTGTAGTACACTTTGTGCTCCAGACTTGAGCCTCATACGCACCGCTCTCACCGGTGATAGAAGTTATAATCTTGGAGTGATTGTTGCACGCAGATTGTAACACAATGCTAATAGTGGTTATTTTATAGTGGAATTTATGCCACACGCTTAGCAAGAGAGTTGGGTGTTGCACCTTTACCCTATGACCCTATTATACCCACGCAGTATTTAG
Organism: Triticum urartu; assembly: GCF_003073215.2. NCBI lineage: Eukaryota > Viridiplantae > Streptophyta > Magnoliopsida > Poales > Poaceae > Triticum > Triticum urartu. The sequence continues at coordinate 207,215,138 of NC_053026.1, read as the reverse complement.
ACTTTGATGCTATGAAACGCCATAAAATCCTTAAAGGTGAACCCCATAATTTTACCTATAAACTATTGTTTAATCAAGATTCCATTATGCACACATATTTGCCTATGCCTGCTCTCTTTGATTATCACAGCAGGGGAAGATATTTCGTTCTTGAAAGCGAGGCTTGAGCTCATAACGCGGTAGTTGTGGCCGCTCGGCGGGCTGAGGCATCCGCACCGAGAGCCTCCATGAGCTACCACCCTGACTACTTGTCGGGACCGGTTTTCCAATAAAACATTTATTGAAAAACCAACCATTTTATCTGACCAGTATAGAAGAGTCCTCCTTATTGGTAGACAAATCCTTGATACAGAAATCCAGAAGTACTAAATATTATACAAGGTTGAGCTGAGGCTGCTCAATGATTTATTACAAGCATGCCGATATTATACATAAAGGCGGATACGACACAAAGGGTATGGTGGCTTAACTACTGACACGTAACAAAAGTGGTGGTGGATATGTCACAGTGAAGTGGGTGACATGACTCCAAAATCTTACACCTCATCAAGCGCCGGAGTGAGGCTTGATGATTTTATTAGGGTAGCGGAAGCGTATATAATACAAGTGACCAACTCCAGGATCGCACGGGACTGACTGGGACTCTTCTAGGCGTCGGACTCGCTATCGTACTCTTCATCCATAAGATCGCCTTCGTCAACATCTGGCCAAATCAACAAGCCAGGTGAGTACTTTGAATGTACTCGCAAGACAGTTTGGACATAAGATATAACAAATGCAAACATGATGCACATGAGCAGATTAGTAATGCACACTCAGGTAATAAATTTGCACTGCACGATAAATGAAAGGAAGTCAGGCGGTAGTCCTCCCAAAATCCCAATAAAATAGCTGAAGACCGATCGGGTGTCTGAAGCGACGCCTCAAAAGGTAAAATAAATTAACATGCCGCAGTCGGGCGTCAGGGCGACACCACATAAAGGGCTTATATTGAAACATAAATGACAGTGCGTGCCACAGTCGAACGTCTACGCGACATCTCGAAAAGGGCTTATAATGAAAGTAAATAACAAGGATGCCACAATCGGACGTCTGAGCGGCATCACATAAAGGGCTTATATCAAAGGCAAATAACAAGAATGCCATAGTCGGACGTCTGGGCAACATCACATAAAGGGCTTATATCAAAAGTAAATAACAAGAATGTTGGGGAACGTAGTAATTTCAAAAAAATTCCTACGCACACGCAAGATCATGGTGATGCATAGCAACGAGAGGGGAGAGTGTGATCTATGTACCCTTGTAGATTGACAGCGGAAGCGTTAGCACAACGCGGTTGATGTAGTCGTACGTCTTCACGGCCCGACCGATCAAGCACCGAAACTACGGCACCTCCGAGTTCTAGCACACGTTCAGCTCGATGACGATGCCCGGACTCCGATCCAGCAAAGTATCAGGGAAGAGTTCCGTCAGCACGACGGCGTGGTGACGATCTTGATGTACTATCGTCGCAGGGCTTCGCCTAAGCACCGCTACAATATTATCGAGGATTATGGTGGAAGGGGGCACCGCACACGGCTAAGAATATGATCGCGTGGATCAACTTGTGTGTCTTTGGGGTGCCCCCTGCCCCCGTATATAAAGGAGCAAGGGGGAGGCCGGCCGGCCCTTGTGGGCGCTCCAAGGAGGAGTAGGATTCCTACTCCTAGTTGGAGTAGGTTTCCACCTTTCCTAGTCCAACTAGGAGAAGGGGGGAAAGGGGGGAAGAGGGGAAGGAAGGGAGAGAGGGGCCGCGCCCCAAACCCCTTGTACAATTTGGACTGGGCTTGGGAGGGGCGCGCGCCACCTCCTGGTCCTTCCCACTAAGGCCCATTAAGGCCCATTGCTTCTTCCTCGTATTCCCGTAACTCCCCGGTACCTCCGAAAATACCCGAATCACTCGGAACCTTTCCGATGTCCGAATATAGTCGTCCAATATATCAATCTTTACGTCTCGACCATTTCGAGACTCCTCGTCATGTCCCTGATCTCATCCGGGACTCCAAACTCCTTCGGTACATCAAAACTCATAATATAACTGTCATCGAAACCTTAAGCGTGCGGACCCTACGGGTTCGAGAACAATGTAGACATGACCGAGACACGTCTCCGGTCAATAACCAATAGCGGAACCTGGATGCTCATATTGTCTCCCACATATTCTACGAAGATCTTTATCGGTCAGACCGCATAACAACATACGTTGTTCCCTTTGTCATCGGTATGTTACTTGCCCGAGATTCGATCGTCGGTATCTCAATACCTAGTTCAATCTCGTTACCGGCAAGTCTCTTTACTCGTTTCGTAATACATCATCTTACAACTAACTCATTAGTTGAAATGCTTGCAAGGCTTATGTGATGTGCATTACCGAGAGGGCCCAGAGATACCTCTCCGACAATCGGAGTGACAAATCCTAATCTCGAAATACGCCAACCCAACATTTACCTTTGGAGACACCTGTAGAGCTCCTTTATAATCACCCAGTTACGTTGTGACGTTTGGTAGCACACAAAGTGTTCCTCCGACAAACGGGAGTTGCATAATCTCATAGTCATAGGAACATGTATAAGTCATGAAGAAAGCAATAGCAACATACTAAACGATCGGGTGCTAAGCTAATGGAATGGGTCATGTCAATCACATCATTCTCCTAATGATGTGATCCCGTTAATCAAATAATAACTCTTTGTTTATGGTTAGGAAACATAACCATCTTTGATTAACAAGCTAGTCAAGTAGAGGCATACTAGTGACACTCTGTTTGTCTATGTATTCACACATGTATTATGTTTCCGGTTAATACAATTCTAGCATGAATAATAAACATTTATCATGAAATAAGGAAATAAATAATAACTTTATTATTGCCTCTAGGGCATATTTCCTTCAGTCTCCCACTTGCACTAGAGTCAATAATCTAGTTCACATCGCCATGTGATCTAACATCAACAGTTCACATCTTTATGTGGTTAACACCCATAGTTCACATCGATATGTGACCAACACCCAAAGGGTTTACTAGAGTCAGTAATCTAGTTCACATTGCTATGTGATTAACACCCAAAGAGTACTAAGGTGTGATCATGTTTTGCCTGTGAGAGAAGTTTAGTCAACGGGTCTGCCATATTCAGATCCGTAAGTATTTTGCAATTTTCTATGTCTACAATGCTCTGCACGGAGCTACTTTAGCTAATTGCTCCCACTTTCAATATGTATCCAGATGAAGACTAAGAGTCATCCGGATCAGTGCCAAAACTTGTATCGATGTAACCCTTTTACGATGAACCCTTTTTGTCATGTCCATAATCGAGAAACATATCCTTATTCCACTAAGGATAATTTTGACCGTTGTTCAGTGATCTACTCCTAGATCACTATTGTACTCCCTTGCCAAAATTAGTGTAGGGTATACAATAGGTCTGGTACACAGCATGGCATACTTTATAGAACCTATGGCCAAGGCATGGGAATGACTTTCATTCTCATTCCATTTTCTGCCGTGGTCGGGCTTTGAGTCTTACTCAACTTCACACCTTGTAACACAGGCAAGAATTCTTTCTTTGACTGTTCCATTTTAAACTACTTCAAAATTTTGTCAAGGTATGTACTCATTGAAAAAACTTATCAAGCGTCTTGATCTATCTCTATAGATCTTGATGCTCAATATGTAAGCAGCTTCACCGAGGTTTTCTTTGAAAAAATCCTTTCAAACACTCCTTTATGCTTTGCAGAATAATTCTACATTATTTCCGGTCAACAATATGTCATACACATATACTTATCAGAAATGTTGTAGTGCTCCCACTCACTTTCTTGTAAATACAGGCTTCACCGCAAGTCTGTATAAAACTATATGCTTTGATCAACTTATCAAAGCGTATATTCCAACTCCGAGATGCTTGCACCAGTCCATAGATGGATCGCTGGAGCTTGCATATTTTGTTAGCACCTTTAGGATTGACAAAACCTTCTGGTTGTATCATATACAACTCTTCTTTAAATCCATTAAGGAATGTAGTTTTGTTTATCCATTTGCCAGATTTCATAAAAAAATGTGGCAATTTCTAACATGATTTGGACAGACTTAAGCATCGCTACGAGTGAGAAAATTTCATCGTAGTCAACACCTTGAACTTTGTCAAAAACCTTTTTCGACAAGTCTAGCTTTGTAGGTAGTAACACTACTATCAGCATCCGTCTTCCTCTTGAAGATCCATTTATTTTCTATGGCTTGCCGATCATCGGGCAAATCCATCAAAGTCCATACTTTGTTCTCATACATGGATCATATCTCAGATTTCATGGCCTCAAACCATTTCGCGGAATCTGGGCTCACCATCGCTTTTTCATAGTTCGTAGGTTCATCATGATCTAGTAGCATGACTTTCAAAACAGGATTACCGTACCACTCTGGCGCGGATCTTACTCTGGTTGATCTACGAGGTTCAGTAGTATCTTGTTCTGAAGTTTCATGATCATTATCATTAGCTTCCTCACTAATTGGTGTAGTTGTCACAGAAACTGGTTTCTGTGATGTACTACTTTCCAATAAGGGAGCAGGTACAGTTACCTTGTCAAGTTCTACTTTCCTCCCACTCACTTCTTTCGAGAGAAACTCCTTCTCTAGAAAGGATCCATTCTCAGCAACAAACATCTTGCCTTCGGATCTGTGATAGAAGGTGTACCCAACATTTTTCTTTTGGGTATCCTATGAAGACGCACTTCTCCGATTTGGGTTTGAGCTTATCAGGTTGAGACTTTTTCACATAAGCATTGCAACCTCAAACTTTAAGAAACGACAGCCTAGGTTTCTTGCCAAACCATAATTCATACGGTGTCGTCTCAACGGATTTAGATGGTGCCCTATTTAACGTGAATGCAGCTGTCTCTAATGCATAATCCCAAAATGATATTGGTAAATCGGTAAGAAACATCATAGATTGTACTATATCCAATAAAGTACGGTTATGACATTTGGACACACCATTACACTGTGGTGTTCCAGGTGGCATGAGTAGTGAAACTATTTCACATTGTTTTTAACTGAAGGCCAAACTCGTAACTCAAATATTTTACTTCTGTGATCATATCGTAGAAACTTTTATTTTTGTTACGATGATTCTCCACTTCACTCTGAAATTCTTTGAACTTTTCAAATGTTTCAGACTTGTGTTTCATCAAGTAGATATACTCATATCTGCTCAAATCATCTGTGAAGGTCAGAAAATAATGATACTTGTCGCGAGCTTTAATATTCATCGGACCACATACATCAGTATGTATGATTTCCAACAAATCTGTTGCTCGCTCCATTGTTCCGGAGAACGGAGTCTTTAGTCATCTTGCCCATAAGGCATGGTTCGCAAGCACCAAGTGATTCATAATCAAATGATTCCAAAATCCCATCAGCATGGAGTTTCTTCATGCGCTTTACACCAATAGGACCTAAACGGCAGTGCCACAAATAAGTTGCACTATCATTATTAACTTTGCATCTTTTGGTTTCAATGTTATGAATATGTGTATCACTACGATCGAGATCCAATGAACCATTTTCATTGGGTGTGTAACCATATAAGGTTTTATTCATGTAAACAGAACAACAATTTATTCTCTTACTTAAATGAATAACCGTATTACAATAAACATGATCAAATCATATTCATGCTCAACGCAAACACCAAATAACACTTATTTAGGTTCAACACTAATCCCGAAATTATAGGGAGTGTGCGATGATGATCATATCAATCTTGGAACCACTTCCAACACACATCGTCACTTCACCCTTAACTAGTCTCTGTTTATTCTGCAACTCCCGTTTCGAGTTACTAATCTTAGCAACTGAACCAGTATCAAATACCGAGGGGTTGTTATAAACACTAGTAAAGTACACATCAATAACATGTATATCAAATATACTTATGTTCACTTTGCCATCCTTCTTATCCGCCAATCACTTGGGGTAGTTCCGCTTACAGTGACCAGTCCCTTTGTAGTAGAAGCACTTAGTCTCAGGCTTAGGACCAGACTTGGGCTTCTTCACTTGAGCAGCAACTTGCTTGCTGTTTTTCTTGAAGTTCCCCTTTTTTCCTTTGCCCTTTTCTTGAAACTAGTGATCTTGTCAACCATCAACACTTGATGCTCTTTCTTGATTTCTACCTTCATCGATTTCATCATCATGAAAAGCTCGGGAGTCGTTTTCGTTATCCCTTGCATACTATAGTTCATCACAAAGTTCTACTAACTTGGTGATGGTGACTAGAGAATTCTGTCAATCACTCTCTTATCTGGAAGATTAACTCCCACTTGATTCAAGCGATTGTAGTACCCAGACAATCTGAGCACATGCTCACTAGTTGAGCGATTCTCCTCCATTTTTTTTGCTATAGAACTTGTTGGAGACTTCATATCTCTCAACTCAGGTATTTGCTTGAAATATTAACTTCAACTCCTGGAACATCTCATATGGTCCATGAAGTTCAAAACGTCTTTGAAGTCCCGATTCTAAGCCGTTAAGCATGGTGCACTAAACTATCAAGTAGCCGTCATATTGAGCCAGCCAAACGTTCATAACGTCTGCATCTGCTCCTGCAATAGGTCTGTCACCTAGCGGTGCATCAAGGACATAATTCTTCTGTGCAGCAATGAGGATAAACCTCAGATCACGGATCCAATCCACATTATTGCTACTAACATCTTTCAACACAATTTTCTCTAGGAACATATCAAAATAAACACAGGGAAGCAACAACGTGAGCTATTGATCTACAACATAACTTGTAAAATACTACTAGGACTAAGTTCATGATAAATTTAAGTTCAATTAATCATATTACTTAAGAACTCCCACTTAGATAGACATCCCTCTAATCCTCTAAGTGATCATGTGATCCAAATCAACTAAACCATGTCCGATCATCACGTGAGATGGAGAAGTTTCATTGGTGAACATCACTATGTTGATCATATCTACTATATGATTCATGCTTGACCTTTCGGTCTCCGTGTTCCGAGGCCATATTTGTATATGCTTGGCTCGTCAAGTATAACCTGAGTATTCCGCGTGCACAACCGTTTTGCACCCGTTGTATTTGAACGTAGAGCCTATCACACCCGATCATCATGTGGTGTCTCAGCACGAAGAACTTTCGCAACGGTGCATACTCAGGGAGAACACTTCTTGATAATTAGTGAGAGATCATCTTAAAATGCTACCGTCAAACTAAGCAAAATAAGATGTATAAAAGATAAACATCATATGCAATCAAAATATGTGACATGATATGGCCATCATCATCTTGCGCCTTTGATTTCCATATCCAAAGTACTTTCATGATCTCTACGTCACCCGCATGACACCATGATCTCCATCATCTTGATCTATATCAATGTGTCGTCACATGGTCGTCTCGCCAACAATTGCTCTTGCAACTATTGCTATCGCATAGCGATAAAGTAAAGCAATTATTGGACGCTTGCATCTTATGCAATAGAGAGACAACCATAAGGCTTTTGCCAGTTGCTGATAACTTCAACAAAACATGATCATCTCATACAACAACTTATATCTCATCATGTCTTGACCATATCACATCACAACATGCCCTGCAAAAACAAGTTAGACGTCCTCTACTTTGTTATTGCAAGTTTTACGTGGCTGCTACGGGCTTAAGCAAGAACCAATCTTACCTACGCATCAAAAACCACAACGATAGTTTGTTAAGTTGGTGTTGTTTTAACCTTCGCAAGGACCGGGCGTAGCCACACTCGGTTCAACTAAAGTTGGAGAAACTGACACCCGCCAGCCACCTGTGTGCAAAGCACGTCGGTAGAACCAGTCTCGCGTAAGCGTACGCATAATGTCGGTCTGGGCCGCTTCATCCAACAATACCGCTGAACCAAAGTATGACATGCTAGTAAGCAGTATGACTTATATCGCCCACAACTCACTTGTGTTCTACTCGTGCATATAACATCAACACATAAAACCTAGGCTCAGATGCCACTGTTGGGGAACGTAGTAATTTCAAAAAAATTCCTACGCACACGCAAGATCATGGTGATGCATAGCAACGAGAGGGGAGAGTGTGATCTACGTACCCTTGTAGATTGACGGCGGAAGCGTTAGCACAACGCGGTTGATGTAGTCGTACGTCTTCACGGCCCGACCGATCAAGCACCGAAACTACGGCACCTCCGAGTTCTAGCACACGTTCAGCTCGATGACGATCCCCGAACTCCGATCCAGCAAAGTGTCGGGGAAGAGTTCCGTCAGCACGACGGCGTGGTGACGATCTTGATGTACTACCGTCGCAGGGCTTCGCCTAAGCACCGCTACAATATTATCGAGGATTATGGTGGAAGGGGGCACCGCACACGGCTAAGAATATGATCACGTGGATCAACTTGTGTGTCTTTGGGGTGCCCCTACCCCCGTATATAAAGGAGCAAGGGGGAGGGCGGCCGGCCCTTGTGGGCGCGCCAAGGAGGAGTAGGATTCCTACTCCTAGTTGGAGTAGGTTTCCACCTTTCCTAGTCCAACTAGGAGAAGGGGGAAAGGGGGGAAGAGGGGAAGGAAGGGAGAGAGGGGCCGCGCCCCAAACCCCTTGTCCAATTCGGACTGGGCTTGGGAGGGGCGCGCGCCACCTCCTGGTCCTTCCCACTAAGGCCCATTAAGGCCCATTGCTTCTTCCTCATATTTCCGTAACTCCCCAGTACCTCCAAAAATACCCGAATCACTCGGAACCTTTCCGATGTCCGAATATAGTCGTCCGATATATCAATCTTTACGTCTCGACCATTTCAAGACTCCTCGTCATGTCCCTGATCTCATCCGGGACTCCGAACTCCTTCGGTACATCAAAACTCATAATATAACTGTCATCGAAACCTTAAGCGTGCGGACCCTACGGGTTCAAGAACAATGTAGACATGACCGAGACACGTCTCCGGTCAATAACCAATAGCGGAACCTGGATGCTCATATTGGCTCCCACATATTCTACAAAGATCTTTATCGGTCAGACCGCATAACAACATACGTTGTTCCCTTTGTCATCGGTATGTTACTTGCCCGAGATTCGATCGTCGGTATCTCAATACCTAGTTCAATCTCGTTACCGGCAAGTTTCTTTACTCGTTTCGTAATACATCATCTTACAACTAACTCATTAGTTGCAATGCCTGCAAGGCTTATGTGATGTGCATTACCGAGAGGGCCCAGAGATACCTCTCCGACAATCGGAGTGACAAATCCTAATCTCGAAATACGCCAACCCAACATTTACCTTTGGAGAAACCTGTAGAGCTCCTTTATAATCACCCAGTTACGTTGTGACGTTTGGTAGCACACAAAGTGTTCCTCTGACAAACGGGAGTTGCATAATCTCATAGTCATAGGAACATGTATAAGTCATGAAGAAAGCAATAGCAACATACTAAACGATCGGGTGCTAAGCTAATGGAATGGGTCATGTCAATCACATCATTCTCCTAATGATGTGATCCCGTTAATCAAATAACAACTCTTTGTTTATGGTTAGGAAACATAACCATCTTTGATTAACGAGCTAGTCAAGTGGAGGCATACTAGTAACACTCTGTTTGTCTATGTATTCACACATGTATTGTGTTTCCGGTTAATACAATTCTAGCATGAATAATAAACATTTATCATGAAATAAGGAAATAAATAATAACTTTATTATTGCCTCTAGGGCATATTTCCTTCAAAGAATGCCACAGTCGGACGTCTGAGCGACATCACATAAAGGGCTTATATCAAAAGTAAATAACAAGAATGCCACAGTCGGACGTCTGAGCGACATCACATAAAGGGCTTATATCAAAAGTAAATAACAAGAATGCCACAGTCGGACGTCTGAGCGACATCACATAAAGGGCTTATATTTCGTCATTCGAATTCAAGTAGATCATGAAAGTAACATCATCCCAAGGGATACTCGGTACATAATAATAAACTGGTTAGTCCATCCATAGGAATAACATTCAGCCGGGTTTACCATTCTCAGTTTCATGCTTATTCTCCGGAGACTGTCACTGAGACTGACACTGAGACTGACACTGAGACTGACGCTAATATGTTGATCAAAGTCCCTGACCACGGATATGGTTACTCGACTGGGTTTGACTCTGCAGAGTTTGTACTCTTTATCCACAGCCAACGGATTTCAGTAGTCACAAAGGACTAGTTCCGTTTACGGTATTTTAGGAGAAACACATCTGACCAGTACACACCCATTCCACATTCCGCTGCCAGGAATCACCCTAGGCAACACTCTAGAAAAAAGACGGGGAGGCTACAACCTCGAATAGCATGGGATCAAATTTATATCGCGCGCTCTAAGGGGTGCCCCCCTCTCGGTCCCAACCGGAAACCCCCATGCCCCCTGACCGGATGACGGGCTTTAATCCAGGGCCATGGAACCCTCATCACGGCCCCTCTATTTGGTGTGTACAAGGAAAGAGGTTTGAACTTACTAAACCGAATTCTTTGCAGAAAACATGTGGTAGCACGGAAGGGGACGAATGGGAACAAGACTTGATCCACGTTAATACTGGAGTTAAACAGTTGATATAAAACTGGCATGCTTCAACAATACCAGCTTGCAACCTATCATGCCACCACATGATCAGGTTATATCACCATCATCAGAACGCATCAATATCGAAGCTCACTCGCAGCTTACTTTGCATGAAATATAACCTTCACAAATGCTCATATAAACATGCCATGCGGAAACCACTCAAGCAAACATGAAAAACACTCATCATATCAAAGGTTCAAACTAGATAGAACAATAAAGATGACAGAAAAAGAATCAGCTCAAAATCATATTTTGTTTAAAAGTTATGAAGGTTATAGTCCAGGGACTAATCTGTGATGAAACAGAAACTTTCCAGGGGCTAGCTTAGAAAAACAGAAAACGCTTCAGTTAGAAATACGCCAACCCAAAGGGAACACGTACTTTGGCCGAAGGCGCTTTCAGAAAACGTTTCGAATAAGAAGGGAGAGGCTGACGAGGGGGTCTGGCATGTCAGGTTTAAAAATCTCACCTCGACCGAAGCAAACGATGATCGCCGGTGACGATCGACGGCGATCCGGAGGAGGGCAAGGGTATGGTTGCACTCACGGGACAATTCCGCGTCGGTGGGTGGTGGACTTGGTCGTCGGCGAGCACCACGTCGACGGCGGCCTCCACTCCGGCAGGTGGTGGTTCGGTCGAGGATGGATCCCTCCGAAGAGAGCTGCAAATGCCAAATTGAAGCGTGGGTTAGGGGAGTGGGTGCACTAGGAGGCTACTGGCACAGTTTGGGAGGCGGGGGTGCTCTCACCAGAGAGAATCTTTCCGGAGCCCGAAGCGGATCGGGGCGGCCGGAGTCGGGGAAGAAGGCTCTCCCGAGGCCCTCTGATGAGCGTGGCGAGGTTCTGAGGCGAGGAGGGGAGGTGCTGGGTCGAGAACGAGCTCGGGGCCTCCATTTATTGCCGGCCCGAGGAAGTTGCCGAGAACGGGATTTCTCCGGCGAGTAATTACGTGAGGTGGTGGTTGAGCTGACGGCTTAGGTGACTGGGCAGCTGCGGATTGGTTCACTGGTTCCAGTCAACGGCTAATCTTGGTACAACTTGGGCGATACTCTAGGCCTTCGACGGAACGGCCTCACAGGCTCGTCGACAGCAGAGAGCGTGCTCTGCGCCTCTCAGGCCACGGTGACGGTTCTGCAGTGTGCATAGAGAAGAGGACGGCCACGCGATGGCTCCTGGTGGTGTGGGCGGTGCTGGACGGCGTTGTTCTGCAGCGCTAGTCACCACGGGTGGTTCTGCCACCGCGGAAGACGCCGGAGTTGACGAGACACGTTGCCACCGACGCTCGCAACCGGCCAAGCAACCGTGCGGCGCACTGGATAAGAAGGAGGAGCAGTGAGCAACGAGCCAACGAGAGCACTGGCGAGATTAACACTGCTGACTAACGGAAATGACACTGTCTCTGAACTGAAACACTGAATTCTGAATTTGAACAGAAACAGTGCATACCAGCTGTTCGACGAAACGTTTTAACCATGTGGAAAAATTTTCTTGAGCTGAACCTCGGTGAGGTGATCTCTTGATGCATCTAGAGACTGCCTGATTTATCTCAGAATATTTGGAAAAGAAGAAGAATGAAATTCACCAAAAATGGCAAATCTGGTCCAAACTTGCAGCAAGCAAATTTTGAAAAATTTGAATTGTGGACTAGCAGATCTTGATGGATCTCGGTTGAGGGTACTAAGGACTAGCCAGAGGAATTTATTTGGAACCAAAACTCAAAGAAAATCTAGTAGTTTTGTTATAAATCACTAAGGTCCAAATTAAATTACAGAAAAAGGTTTGAGGATAAAATAAATAGAAATAAAATCTAAAAGAGGTTGAAACTTGCTGGAATTGGATGCTTGACTTGACCCAAAGTGGGGAGGTGTGTTTTGGAAGAAAGTTTTCAACATAGGTCATGGCAAGAGAGAAATTTTTGAATGGGGAAGAATAAATCCATAATTTATAGGGATTCTTTTTTAATAAAAAGAATTGTAAAAACCTTCCAAAATTATATGTGTTGAGCCAACACAAGATGAAAAACCCTCATGACCAAAGATCAAGATTGGGCAGGAAAAAAATACTTGTCACAAATGAAAATTTTGAGAAGGAGAGTCTTTTAGAAAAAAAAAATTAAATAACCTCCTTCCAATTAAATAAAGAATTTGATAAAAACCAAATCAAAATTTTTGGAGTGTTACACTACTATGCATCCTACTGATTGATTACCAAGTTAGGCCAAAAGCCTATGCTTGGAGGAGTACGTATTTCTACCGACATTACATTCATGTTCACACATTTCATTCCAGTTATCGGTGTTCCCACTTTTCCATTGTGTTATCCATGTTAAATTTATTTATTTTCGCTTTCTTCTTGTGTGTTTGAAAAACTTCGAGAAATTCCAAAAATAGTTCCTTCTTTTTGATATTCTTTCTAGAGTAGTTAGCTGTAGCACTAAAAACAAAACCCAAAAAGATTTCCTTATTCTTCTTTTGCTTCTTGGGAGCTTTCCCGTGTAAATAGTTTTTCTTGTTTTTGCTTTTCCATTTTATTTTCTTGTTTGAGAAAACCAAAAACTCCAAAAATATTTTAGTGTGTTTCTCTGAATTTATTTTCTTTTTATTAGGTCGTACTGAGGAGAAGACCACGATGAAGATGCTGAGTGGATCTCACTTGCATTAGTGTTGATCTAACAAAGAGCCCATTTTACCTTGTCTTCTCATGTTGAATAAAATGTTTGCAGATTCCAGCTTAGTCCACGGCACTCTTGCACTATTATTACTTTCACATCGTTCGGTCGTGCAAGTGAAAGGCAATAATAACGATATTTGATGAACTGGCCGTGGCAGAGAGAAACATGTATGAACTCGACTTGTTCTATTTTTGTAAATATATTTAACCTAGTATCCATGATTCGGCTCGTTATAATTAAACATGTTTACACTGACAATTAGAGATTATTGTTTCTCATGCCATGCATAAGTAGCTAGGAGTGGATAATGATTTATCTTGGATGTCAACATTGTGTTAAAATGATTGTGATGTAGTATGATGATATGGTATCCTCCTCTGAATGTTCGGGTGGCTTGACTTGGCACATGTTCATGCATGTAGTTGAATCAAAACCAACATAGCCTCTATGATATTTATGTTCATGGTGTTCATATCCTACTCATGCTAGTGTCCAATGTTACTTATGCATAATGCATGTTCATGACCGTTGTTGCTCTCTAGCTGGCCGCTTCTCAACCTATTTGCTAGCCTTCACCTGTACTAAGTGGGAATTCTGCTTGTGCATGAAAAACCTTAAACCCAAGTTATTCCAGATGAGTCCACCATACCTGCCTATATGCGGTATTACACTGCCGTCCTAAGTAAATTTGCATGTGCCATCTCTAAAAACTTCAAAATAAACATCCTTTTTGTGTGCCTGGATCGTTAATGGAACAACAGGAGGTAGTCGGTATCTTCCATGCTAAGCGGGCTATTCTCAGGATGAGTGTTGATAACCCACAAGTATAGGGGATCGCAACAGTTTTGAGGGTAGAGTACTTAACCCAAATTTATTGATTCAACACAAGGGGAGCCAAAGAATATTCTCAAGTATTAGTAGTTGAGTTGTCAATTTAACCACACCTGAAAGACTTAATATCTGCAGCAATGTATTTAGTAGCAAAGTAGTATGGAAGTAACGGTAATGGTGGCAAAAGTAACAGTAGCAGTTTTCGTAGCAATCGTAACAGTGGCAACGGAAATGTAACTAAGCAAAGATCAATATGTGAAAAGCTCGTAGGCAATGGATCAATGATGGATAATTATGTCGGATGCAATTCCTCATGCAACAGTTATAACATAGGGTGACATAGAACTAGCTCCAGTTCATCAATGTAATGTAGGCATGTATTCCGAATATAGTCATACATGCTTATGGAAAAGAACTTGCATGACATCTTTTGTCCTACCCTCCCATGGAAGCGGGGTCCTATTGGAAACTAAGGGATATTAAGGCCTCCTTTTAATAGAGTACCAGACCAAAGCATTAACACTTAGTGAATTCATGAACTCCTCAAACTACGGTCATCACCGGGAGTGGTCCCGATTATTGTCACTTCGGGGTTGCCGGATCATAACACATAGTAGGTGATTATTGACTTGCAAGATAGGATCAAGAACTCACATATATTCATGAAAACATAATAGGTTTAGATCTGAAATCATGGCACTCGGGCCCTAGTGACAAGCATTAAGCATAGCAAAGTCATAGCAACATCAATCTTAGAACATAATGGATACTAGGGATCAAACCCTAACAAAACTAACTCGATTACATGGTAAATCTCATCCGACCCATCACCGTCCAGCAGGCCTACGATGGGATTACTCACGCACGGCAGAGAGCATCATGAAATTGGTGATGGAGGATAGTTGATGATGACGATGGCGACGGATTCCCCTATCCGGAGCCCCAAATGGACTCCAGATCAGCCGTCCCGAGGAAGATTAGGGCTTGGCGGCGGCTTCGTATCGTAAAACGCGGTGAATCCTTCTCCCTGATTTTTTTCTCCCCGAAAGTGAATATATGGAGTTGGGGTTAAGGTTGGTGGAGTCCTAGGGGGCCCACGAGGCAGGGGGCGCGCCCTGCACCCTCGTGGACAGGGTGTGGGCCCCCTGATGCTGATTCTTTCGCCAATATTTTTCATTAATTTCAAAACGTGTCTCCGTGGATTTTCAGGTCATTCCGAGAACTTTTATTTCTGCACAAAAATAACACCATGGCAATTCTGCTGAAAACAACGTCAGTCCGGGTTAGTTCCATTCAAATCATGCAAGTTAGAGTCCAAAACAAGGGCAAAAGTGTTTGGAAAAGTAGATATGTTGGAGACGTATCAAGTGTTTATTCACTCACCATCGCACAAGAAAAAGGCGGTAATAGGGATGCTCAGTCCCAAACTGCAAAAAGAAAAAGCTTACAAATAATCAAACAAAAACTCCTATGGAGTCATAACCTTTACTTTATCGCTTGGGAACCGCCACTAGCATGTTTAGCATGGAAGATATTGATAACTGATGGTCACGAAGTAAACAAGAAGGGTGCATTTCTCAAAATTTCATTTACCTTTGTTTTAAATACTTGAGCTCTGGCAACGCTGCAAATCACTTCTTCCCTCTACGAAGGGACTATCTATTTACTTTTATGTTGTGTCATCACCTTCTAATATAAGCGCGAGAACCTGAGAGCACAGTTGTCATGCTGATGCATTGTGTGTAGCTAATGTTGGGTGTATCATGACTGGATCTTTTCTACCATGAATTACAATGTTTAGTCGCTGCTTGGACTTTGGAGGTGCTCTGCTTTTATGTTTTGCGGTCTCGGAAAGGGCTAGCGAGATACCACTATTGTCATATTATATCATGGTTGTTTTGATAACGTGTTGCTGTTTGAGATATCTTATGATTGCTGGCTAGCTAATTATGTCATTGATATGAGTTAATATAATTTTTAAGAGTTATTGTCGGCATGGTTAGTTATAATATTGGTTGAAAACCTGGGTGTTGTTTAAACTTATTTATGCAAACAAGAGCAAGAGAGTTCGTAAAAGTTTTTCTTTTTCACTTTTAGTTTATCAACTGAATTACTTGAGGACAAGCAAAGGTTTAAGCTTAGGGGAGTTGATACGTCTCCAACGTATCTACTTTTCCTAATGCTTTTCCTCTCATTTTGGACTCTAATTTGCATGATTTGAATGAAACTAACCCCGGACTGACGCTGTTTTCAGCAGAACTACCATGGTGTTGTTTTTGTGTAGAAATAAAAGTTCTCGTTATGGAACAAAACTTTGCAAGGAATTTTTATACAATATATGAGAATTTCTGGAGCCAAGAACCACTAGAGGGGGGAACCTGGGTGGGCACAACCCACCAGGGCGCGCCCCCCCTCTAGGTGCGCCCAGGTGGGTTGTCCCCACCTGGTGGCCCCTCAGACCCTGAAACCGATGCTATAAAATCCTATTTTTCCAGAAAAAATCAGGGAGAAAGAATTATTGCGTTCCATGAGATGGAGCCGCCGTCACCTCCCGTTCTTCACCGGGAGGCCAGATCTAGAGTCCGTTTGGGGCTCCGGAGACGGGGATCTTCGATCTTCATCATCACCAACCCTTCTCCATCGCCAATTCCATGATGCTCCCCACTGGGAGTGAGTAATTCGTTCATAGGCTCGCTGGTCGGTGAGGAGTTGGATGAGATTCATCATGTAATCTAGTTAGTTTTGTTAGGGCTTGATCCCTAGTATCCATGATGTTATGAGATTGATGTTGATATGACTTTGCCATGCTTAATGCTTGTCACTTTGGGCCCGGGTGCCATGATTTCAGATCTGAACCCTTTATGTTATCACCATTATATCCATGTTCTAGATCCGATCTTGCAAGTTATAGTCACTTACTACGTGTTATGATCCGGCAACCCCGGAGTGACAATAGTCGGGACCACTCCCGGTGATGACCGTAGTTTGAGGAGTTCATGTATTCACTGTGTGTTAATGCTTTGTTCCGGTTCTCTATTAAAAGGAGGCCTTAATATCCCTTAGTTTCCAATAGGACCCCGCTTCCACAGGAGGGTAGGACAAAAGATGTCATGCAAGTTCTTTCCATAAGCACGTATGACTATTTACGGAATACATGCCTACATTATATTTATGAACTGGAGCTAGTGCTTTATCACCCTAGGTTATGACTGTCACATGATGAATATCATCCAACAAATCATCGATCCAATGCCTACGAGTTTCTCTTATATTGTTCTTGCTAAGTTACTACTGCTATCGTTACTGCTGCACTTGTTACAAAACCACTGCTATCACTGTTACCGTTACTAGTGTTGCTGCTACTATTATCAAAACTATCATACTACTTTGCTACTAATCATTTTGTTGTAGATAATTAATCTCTAGGTGTGGTTGAATTGACAACTCAGCTGCTAATACCTACAAATATTCTTTGGCTCCCCTTGTGTCGAATCTATAAATTTGGGTTGAATACTCTACCCGCGAAAACTGTTGCGATCCCCTATACTTGTGGGTTATCAGAGCACAAGACATCTTTGTGTGAGAGGGGGTGTGTGAGTGGCACACAGGGGAATAGTAGAGAGAAATGACACCCCGGGAGACGAATTTTGTGTTTGTGTGAGAGAAAGAGATTTTGCATGGAGAATCATTGTTAGAGACACATAGCAGGGATCGAGATATACTTAGAGAGAGAGAGAGAGAGTGAAGGTCGAGGGATAGAGTACCGTCAGTATGTTATGAAGATAAAAGATCATTGTCGACATACAAGTAGCAAGAGAGATACCTGAGAGACAATGAAGGCATATAGGTCTAGAGAGATATATAAGCATGAGTAATAGCTATATGAGACTAATATCTTGATTAAAGGGGATTCATATATTTAAACTAGAGATCACGACATCGTTACGAAAATTGGTCTATCGAACATGCATATTCATTTGAATTTGGGGACACGTGTAATGTTATATAGTTTATCAATATTAGTGATCCACAGATTGTTTAATTAGAGACAATGAATGGTTTATATGCAATTGATGTATAAATGGGATTACACTATATGTTGCGTGTGTCAAACACATTATAAGTGTTTGAGAAGTAAAAAAAACCCGCATGAAACACACATTAATTGGAGACAGTTAGGGAGGAATGCATACATTGGATTTCAACATAAAGTGGTTTCAAATATTCGAAAATCCAAATTAAGATGGATCCAGCCTTATGAATCTGAGATCATGCCATTTGTAAACCATATTTATGTATAACGGGTATTGTGCTTTTGAAAGTATATATAAAAATGATGTATATAGATTTGTATTCGAATACAGAATGTATCCTGCCCGAAAAAATTACAAACTGGATTCAAATTGAGTTGGCACATTGAACATGCACTCTTTCTCTGCAAAATTTTGAATGAAGTGGGGAAACTCGCAGTAACCGCCCGAAACCAAAATCTGCGAGATGGAAATTACTGCCTATCCCTGACGCGCAAAGCCTATCGGCCTGATTTCTATAGGTTTCGATAGGGGTAGGCTTGTAATTTCACTCAAACGTGACATAACCGCCTCCGCCTCTCGCCTCCCCAGATTCATACATGGTGGGCGCCAAAACACAGTTTCTCCTCGGCCGAAATCGCCTCTCACCTCCCTCCCCGATTCATACACGGTAGGCACCAACACAAACTCTCCTCGGCCGAAATCTCCGTCGGCAAATATTCAGTGTATGTGAGATTACCGTCCTATCCCCAACTGACTAATATTCTTGTGATGTGGGAAATTTAAAACGGGGGCTAAGTTTGTAAATTTCCTCGCATTTGAGACAAGCGCGCCATGAAGACATGGTTCCCCCCTACCTCTCTCCCTCCATTTCCCCATTCATACTCTGTGGGCGCTAAAACACCCTCTCCACCGCAGTCTCCTCCATCCGCCACCCCATCCACCGCTGTCCTCCTCCACCATGCCGGAGCTGATACCCCGACGCCGCCGTCCATTACAAGAGATCGACCTCTCTCATCCACAACTTCGGACCAGGATCCTTGCATCACGTCCTCTTGCTTCATCTGCGCCGTCATCCACCTTGCTAAGGCCGCTCATACGACAGTCTCGTCCACCGCGCTGGGATAGTTCCCTCGTCGCCACCGTCTGCCCTCCTAGATCTGCTTCCATGCCGCTGACAGCCATCGCTACCGCAGCAGCACCCTCAACGCCTCAACAGATGCTTACACGGCGCCACACCAGAGGCAGTACTCTTTCGTATCTTCTCAAGTTATTTGTCTCAGCAAGAAAATACATCGCCACTACTTTACTTTGATTTCTTGTCCATCACTTAGAATCTTACTTGTTAGTTGAAACCAAACATTGGTTGCGAAGTTGCCTTTGTCCGGTTTGCACCTTCAGATCCGCCATGGCACACTCACCACTATACTCGCAATGCTTATGGTTTTCCCCTTTTATATTCCACATTATCTTAAATGACAGCCGACTGAGTTTCAAATTGGGGCCAGTCCATTTTTGTGAGTTCGCCGGAGGAAAGGAAGGGGCTCGCTGGAGGGCTGCCCCATTATCTATCTTAGGGTTTCGGGTGGGGACCGTGGTTGTGGGGGGCTGTCGTCGGGCTATGGTGGGGCCTCGCCAGAGGCAAAACTCGACGCAGGTGGGGTGGGGTTAGCTAGAGGGATGGCCGGGGGCGGCGGAAGACTGGAGGTGGTGGGCATTTCAGGGGAGGGCGGGGGCCGGTGGTTCGGCCGGCGGCCCGTGTGGTGGTCTTTAGGGGAAGAATAAGAGACAGGGTAGAAGAAGAGTTAGGAGATATAGGATCTTCATCCAACCGCCTGAAATGGTCGACTGATCCAAATGATGGAAGTCAGGCGACTTGCATGTAGACATTCCCATATATTCAGTACCATCATCGTAGGTGCTTCGAGACGTACGTGCAAGCAGTGCTCCTCAACCCATCAAGATAAACAACATGCCACTCATAATTCCAAACTTAGTTGCTCAAATACGAATCTGATATGATCTTGACATGTACTAAAACAGAGAATGTTTAATTGGTCAGCTAATGTTCCTACTTTACTTTCGAAAAGCACATGCGCCACATATCGAGGGACGGCAGGGAGTTGCATTCTTTATGCGCTCTGGTTCATCATGTGTGGCCAACCGACATTTTATTATACAAAGTCTGCTTGCTCTTCTTTAGCATGCTCCTATTTTGTTCTTCTTTTGTAAGTACTCTCTCCGTACCTAAATATAAGTCTTTGTAGAGATTCCTCCATGGACTACATATGGAGCAAAATGTGTGAATCTACACTCTAAAATGTATCTATATACATATGTATGTGATCCATAGTGGAATCTCTACAAAGACTTATATTTAGGAACAGAGAGAGTATAATAGTTGTACAGTATGTTCTTTGTAGTGAAGAGGAGCAGGGGCATTTGCAGTGTACAGGTCTATTCGGTCACTTGTCGTGGATGCTTTCAACTCTTCGTGTTGGTCTTCATGTCACTTGTCATGGATGCTTTCAACTCTTTGTATTCGGTCGTATGTGTCGCCTTTGAGAGTTAGACTGATAGTAACAACAATGGGCCTTCAGTTGTAGAGAGCTGGTATCCGAAGCCTTTCTAGCTATACCGACAATAGTAGCACATATTTTCCAGCAAGTTCCACTTTCTTGATTTTACTCCTGATGCTTAGGGTTTTCCCATTATATCTACACTACGATCCGCGTAGGTGCTTTGTGTCCTACTAGTAGTTGTCCACCCTTTAAAGCTAAATAACACACCAATCATACATCCTAAGCTTCTTCAAATACGAATGTGATATGATACTGAAATTAGCTTACAGACACACATTTAATTGGTTAGCTAATGCTCCCAGTTGAGTTTCCAAATGCATGTGGCCACATATAGAGAGACATCATGTAATGGCATTTCTTTGGGTGTTCTGATTCATCATGGGTGGGAAAACAACATTGTATAGAAAGAATGGGAATCTCAATAATATGCTTCCTGTCGTGGATTTATCACGGTAGATGCCCTAGTGAAAGGACTTAGGTGTGGAGCCATCGCAACGTAGGCTAGCTCAAAGGGGTTGTACGGGACAAAGGACACAAAGGATTTACCCGGGTTCGGCCCCTCACAACGAGGTAAAAGCCTACGCCCTACTTCTAGTTGTATTGCTTGAGTTTCGATTACAAGGGAGCGAATACGCTTAACCTAGTCCTTGATTGTTTCTTGAGTCAACCCGCCGCCGGGTCTCGCCTTTATATACATAGGTTGAGGTCTGGCGGCTTACAAGAGTCCGGGTCATATTACACAATGTAACCAACCCTATCTCTAAACTACCTCGTCTTGTTAGGCAAGCTATCATTAGGTGGCTCACACCTTTGGGTCTTGAGTCGCCTTCGGGTCATGGGCCTTCAACAGCCTGCTTGTAAGACGGCCTTCAGTATTCTTAAACCTTACTGGGCCTTCAATTATAAGTTGCTCATAATATGACCCGGCCCCTCCTGGGTGGGTCATACCACGGGTTATATCCCCAACATTAGGCCCCAGATTGATTTGAACATGTTCATGTCAATCTCCAATCTTCAATATGTGACTCCTTTGAGCTTCTTCAACTCTTAATCTCACAAGCTTTATATAACCCGCCATAATGAAGAGATGACATCATGTCATTAGTTCCAGGAAAAACCTTATGACATCATAACGGATCTTTCCATTAATCATCCATTCCGAGGATCGAGGCACCTTTGTTGTCAAGATAATAATCATGCCTCCTCGATCCTCGCGCTTACCATTTATTGTTCACCTTTCCCCTTATAAATAGGCACATGGGCTCTTTTTCACTTTTACCCCATCCCCCTCTCTTCTTCTTCCTTGTGCCGTTCGTCGCCACGTGAGCTCTGCCGCCGTCGTCAACCTTCACAAGCTGCACCAACCTGGCCGCTGCATCACCCTGAACCGACCAGAAAAACGTGGCACCCTTTAGTTGTTCATCAACATCGTCAGGTACTCGTCTTTCTTGACTTTCAATCTACATTAGGGTTCCCTCAGTTCATCGGCGTTCATCAGTGTTCATCATGACCGTTGGTAGTTCATCCTTCATACTTCTTAGTTGAATCTCAACATAGTACTGGGGTCACAGAGTAGCGATTTTAGCATTTGTTTCTTCAATGTAGATCCATCATGTCCCTTCAAGATTTATTTGCAATATGCCGGTTCTTCCACCATAGTTTTAGGTTTAAGAATAGCTTTTCTTTTCTGAACTGTCATAGATCCATAAATATAGCTGCAATCTGGGAAACCTGTTTATGCAACACTTAGCTCAATTTTTAGCACTTCCATTTTTATAGATTGTTGATTTGTCATACCACACATGGCGGCTTACATAAAACTCTTGAGACCCGCCAGCCTCTGGTCGGCTTAAAAAATTTGCAAACTGCTCTATGCTACAATATTAATTCACCATATTTATTTCTTGTCCACAGCCTTGTTACTTCTGGCTCACCATGACTAAGACACCTACCACTTGCGCTTGGATCCCTTCCCAAGTCACCGAAGAGACCCTTAATGAATATGTGACCATGGGTGTTTTAGCTGCCAAAGAAGTCATTCGTTGGCGGGTTCCAGGTCCTAAATGCCCTCCTGAACCTCAAGAGGGTGAGGTCGTAATCTTTACAGATCATCTACTCCGTGGCTTTCCCCCGCCTGGCTCAAAATTCTTTCGTGATGTGTTGCACTTTTACAACCTTCATCCTCAAGATATTGGTCCCAATTCTGTCTCCAATATATGCAATTTCCAAGTGTTCTGTGAGGTATACCTTGGCGAATAGCCCTCGATAGATCTGTTCAGGGATCATTACTATATCAACCGATAGACTGAGATGCCCGATGGGCTTAGTCTTGAACTCGAAGGAGTGTCAATTCAAAGGCGGAGAGATGTGACCTTCCTAGCCACCACCCTGTCGAGTCATCCCAAGGATTGGAATTCACCTAGTTCTACTACAAACATACCTCTCCAGAAGGAGAAAACCCCCTGCCGGGTTATCGTCCACATCGACTTCCTACCAGCGGCCCACTGCCAGGCCGGATGACTGCAATAGAACATGGTATTTATTCCTCCACCTTTTCAAAGATTCAGGCCTTCATTGCAAACGGTTTAACCGGAATCGATCTTGTTCACTGCTGGGTTTCATGGAGAATTCTACCTTTAATACGCCGCTCTGGCTTAATGTGTGAATAGACTAGAAATACCACAGATCCATTGTGTTGCAATTCCACTGAGCTGACTGAAAAGGAAATCAATGAGACCATCAAATCGCTTCTTGGCGAGTCACTAGTAAACTGCAGCAAGACGGGCCTTGCCCCTTATTATACTCTGAATCCGCAGCCACCTGTAAGTATCCTTTACACATTCATTGTTTACTCATCGAACTACCTAGTTTCAATCTTATTGTTTATGCATATCCAAGTCGACTCTCCTTTTTGGAAAAGGAAGATACAATCCACTACTGCTCCAACAAAGAGGACCAAAACCACTAGTCGGGGCCTGGGTCGTCATAAGAAGCCAACATCACAAGAACAACTTGCACTGGATGACTCAGAGGTAGAACTTGATTCACTTGGTATTCTCTTTATGCAACTTATTGATGCTGATTCTCCTCAGGAGGAAACAGAGACAAGCCAAGCTGACGGCGCTGAGGTAATCCATGTCTCCTCCGACTCAGAAAACACGGTGGGTTGTCAGAAAAGTACAGTTCTCCCATCCTCTTGCTCACTTAGATCCAAAATTTCTTTTGAAGAAACAGCAACATGAGTCCAGGCGACATACTCGCAACAGCGGCCAAGAGGAGCTTATGGCCATCTTGCCCAACACGCCGCCAGTTTGAAAACGTCGTCATGAGGTGCCTCATAGCCCTACTTCCTCTTTTTCACAAGCTGACCTCATACGCCAACCTCTTAATTATCCTGACTCGGCATATCAGGATACTTCTCACTCATCTGGCAGTCACAGTTCCCCACATTTGTGGTTAACCCGGCGTAAGTATTACTACTTGTTGAGTAATTTATCTTTTCCCTTTCATACTTATCAAATTGAATGATTTTCCTTGTAGAGCTAAGGCAATGACAGGCAAGAAATATAAACCTGGCCCTTCCAAGATTGTTGAAGCTTCTGAACACGAGAATCAGACGCCGAAGGCTGTTGAAACTCAAACCTAGGAACTTGAAGATCCTATGAGCCGGCACGACGACCCGCCTCCTCAAGATGATCATGTCAATCCTGACTTGGTTGCGGATGTTAATGACAACCCGGCAACCAATCAAGACCCGCCAAGTCTGAAGCCGCTTCCTCCTGTCAAACATTCAGATAAGACTCCTGTGGATGACCATATTGAAGAGGTGATCATCACTGGATCAGCGTATAAGTCGCCCGGTGTATCTGCAGTACTGGCCAGACATTCCACCAAGGATGAAACACACTTGTCAGACAACAATAAGCCCAGTCTTGATCTTGAGAGCTGCTCGAAGCTAAACGCTGGTGAATTGTACTCTGGTTATCTAAACCGGCTGCACACAAGCTGCGACCTGGAGGCCAATTTGGTCAATATTATGCGGCAGAAGTATGAGGTATGAAATCACCTCCTCCTTTAATGTTATGCATATATCCATATGTTTATCCAGCCCCAAGTCTCTAATAATATGAAAGAAGCGATGAATATGCTTAAGACTTTCTGCAACATGTAATTTTAGAATTTCAGGTCATGACCTTTTAGAGCCGGCTTTCATAAGCCGTATGAACCATGCTGTCAATTCTCCTTCGCAAAAAATAACCCATTAGAACCCTCCAAGGCCGGCTTATCATGCAAGTATGAGCCGGGTCTTCCATATAATCTTTGGTAATTCAGCGTTGTAGCCCTCAAGGGCCGGCTTATCTTGAAAGATGAGCCGAACCTTATGCACCGAAACTTTTTTAGAAGAACTTCATTACACATTAGCCCCCAAGTGCCAAGTATAATGCTTGCAATGTGCTTGGGTCTTGAAAATACTCCTTATCCCCATGCTGAATAGTATTCCTGGTATTTACTCATTTTTGGGATGCTTTAAGCATGAAGGATTCAGAACTTGGCGAGTTAAGAAAACTACTCAAACACCAAGAATCTAAAACACAGGATGTTGAGACCAAGCTGACCCTTAGGTTGGAAGAAAATGAGAAGCTCAAGGCCAATTTTAACACCGAAAGAGCCACCTTGGAAGAAGAGAAAACTTCTTTATTGCAAAGGGCAGTAGCTGCCGAGTCTTCCTTGAAAAGCACAACTGCAGAATTGTCTGGTTTAAAGCAAAGAATTTCGCAGATGACATCTGCTCTCTTTGGTAAGCGACACTTAATGTTTTAATATTTCAGAATCTATTTATCGTGACTCTCCTAGCGACTTATCTGTGTGGTTGCTCAACAGGCCCAGGAGCTCCAATCTTGGCCAGGATATGCTCGTTAAGTTGAAAGCCGTATATGCCTTGGTTGAACAACTATATACTGGCACTCAACGGACTCTTGTGGCTATCTCCAATGTCAAACAGCTGCCCACACTCATCAGGGAGGTGTTAGCCAAATTGTCTATAATGCCCCAAAATTTGGAAGAGATAAGACGATCAGCCGCCCGTGTTGGTGCCATTACCACTCTCAGCCGAGCCAAAGCATGGCAAGTGGAACTAGACCTGGAAGAAATGGCCATTCGTTGTCCAAGCCTTAAAGAAGATGGGTCTCCTTTCAATCAGAAGGAGATGCGTCCCTTGGCATGTAAACTGGACGAGGAGACTGACTTATCCAGGTATCAGTCGTCGTACAACATGGAAAAGGCTATGGTCAAGGCGCCGGTTGATGACGTCGTGGATCTCACTCCTCCAACGCGTAAGCATACTTTTGCCCCTGATGTTGATCCATCCCTGATTATCAATGATGAAGCTATATTCGAAGCCTTAACCGACATCGACTAAATGTCACCTGACATCCAAATGGGCAAAGGAGAGCCGGAGCGGGATGACCCGGAGTCGTCAACCCGCCGCGACGAAGACAACTGATACCAGGCGGCTCTCAAATCAGGGCATAAACATCATGTGCTGAAAAAACACTTTGTTCCAATTATGCAGGTCCATGGTGGCGTTGTAATAGGCTAGACTTGAAAATAATGATCTGTCATGCCATCGTGCATGTTAGCTTTTAACTGTTAAACCGCCAATTTGATATTTATGATCCACCGCTGTGCTTTCTCATAATATCACCATCCATGTGGGTCAGATCAATATTGTCATATTTTCTACACACAAGTTAAACACATATGGCCTGGCGGTTTAAGCCAAGGCGGGTAACAAACCCCAATACAATAGTCTTTGAAATTTTTTATAGAAAGACTAGAGTAAAGGCCATCTAAGCCGAAACATTCTGGGACTTAAAGTCTAAAGCTAGGGCGGGTTACCAAACCCCAAATATTCATACAATTATTGAAAGACATACCTGTAGATTGATACAATGGTGATACCTTGATAATTATAATTCAGATCGGGTATAAACCCGAAGTCATGAAATATCATGATTATGATTGCTCAAGGCAAAAATAAACTGGTGACTTAAAGTCCGCTATCAGAGCAGGTTACCAAACCAAAAAGTGCTCAAATATGAGTCATATAATCAGGGTTGCATTGCCCGAATCATGAAAAACACACTTGAGTAGGAAAAATCTTTAAAGGATACAAATCAAAAATATTCAGAAGAAAATATCCAAGTGCTTTCATAGGCCGCACAGCCTTAAAACCCAAGTGCTTTCATAGGCCGCACAGCCTTAGAGTTAATCCTTGCTCATCGTAAGTCGGCCCTCATGTGACAAACCGTTGTTTTAACCTTAACGAGTTCAGGGTCTTGAAAAATATTGATTGTTAAGAGTACGGTGGGTCACTCAGGATTACCTGGCGGAGTAGCATCGTGCAAACAGGCATGATAACTCAGGATTCGGCGTCCACGCCTGGTCAAGAGGGTATGAAAGCTAAACTTGGTTGGTTGGGATCCCCCAAGTGACCTTATGAACAAATAATAAAGACTCAGATGCTTAGAAATGAAACGACAGAGGCCCTGAATTATTAGGGATGCCGGCTTTATTATATTGATCATAATATATACATTGAGAAGAGTGTGTACAATGACAAGAGCCAGTGGCTCCAGTGTAATAAGGTCGAAGATGAGCAATGTTCCAAGGCCGGCGGGTCTCCTCCTATGACTTACGTGAGTCCTTGTGTTCTCATATATCAATGAGGTAGTATGACCCATTGTTCAGGTTCTTGTTGACCACAAAAGGTCCTCCCCAAGGTGGGGATAACTTATGCATATCTGTTTGATCTTGGATTAACTGGAGCACCAAGTCGCCTTCTTTAAAAGTTCGGGTTTTGACTCTGTAGCTATGATAACGACATAGATCTTGCTAATAGATCGTCGAATGAGCCGTCGCAAGGTCACGCTCTTCATCTAACACATCAAGTGCATCTTGACGTGCTATCTCATTAGTAGCTTCAACATAAGCCACCACACGAGGCGAGTCATGACGGATATCACTTGGAAGAACCGCCTTTGCCCCATAGACCATGAAGAAAGGCGTATAGCATGTTGACCTATTGGGGGTGGTGTTGATACTCGAAATCACTAAAGGTAACTCCTCGACCCAACAACCTGGTGTTCTCTGCAAAGGAACCATATGCCGAGGCTTTATACCTCTCAAGATTTCCTGATTGGCCCTCTCAGCTCGACCATTAGACTATGGGTGATCCGCTGATGAGACGTCAAGACGAATATGACAAAATTCTCTCATAGCACCCTTATAAAAATTAGTGCCATTATCATTTATGATACTATGAGGATAACCAAAACAGAAGATTACTTTCTTTATCAATTGAACCGCTGTTGTTGCATCACACTTGTTGACTGGCTCTGCCTCAACCCACTTTGTAAATTGGTCAACTGCCACCAAGAGGTGGGTATTCTTATCCTTAGACCTCTTGAAAGGTCCTACCATATCAAGCCCCCACACTGCATATGGCCACGTAATTAGAATCATCCTCAATTCTTGAGTCGGCACGTCAGCCCGTCGAGAGAATTTCTGACAGCCATCACACTTACTAACAAGATCTTCTGCATCAGTATGAGCCATCAACCAATAAAATCCATGACGAAAAGCTTTAGCCACAATAGATTTAGAGCCGACGTGATGACCACAATCACCTTATTGGATTCCCCTTAGAATCTCATGGCCCTCTTCAGGAGAAACACAACGCTGGAACACGCCTGTGACACTGCATCTATGTAACTCGTCATTGACAATAGTCATATACTTAGACCGCCGGGTTATCTGCCTGGCCAAAGTTTCATCCTCAGGTAACTCGCCATGGGTCATATAAGCCAAGTAAGGAACTGTCCAATCAGGAATAGCATGGAGAGCCGTGATACATCTCCAACGTATCTATATTTTTTTGTTGTTCCATGTTGTTATATTATCAATCTTGGATGTTTTATAATCATTTTATATCATTTTTTGGTACTAACCTATTGATATAGTGCCAAGTGTCAGTTGTTGTTTTTTGCATGTTTTTACATCGTAGAAAAATAATACCAAACGGAGTCCAAATGCAGCGAAACTTTACGGAGATTTTTTTATGTACCATAAGACACCTAATGGGCCAAGGCTGCGCCTGGGGGGTGCTCCGAAGAGAGCACAACCCACCAGGGCGTGCCAGGAGGCCCAGACGCGCCCTGGTGGGTTGTGCCCACCATGGGTGCCCCCCGGGACCGCCTCTTTTCTCTATAAAAACCCCAATATTCCAGAAACCCTAGGGAAGTCGACGAAAATCAATTCCACCCGCCGCAGAGTTCAGAACGACCAGATCCAATCTAGACACCATCACGGAGGGGTTCACCACTTCCCTTGGTGCCTCTCTGATGATGCGTGAGTAGTTCTTTGTAGACCTCCAAGCCCGTAGTTAGTAGCTAGATGGCTTCCACTCTCTCGTTTGATTCTCAATACAATGTTCTCTTGGAGATCCATATGATGTAACTATTTTTGCGGTGTGTTTGTTTGGATCGTATGAACTTTGAGTTTATGGTCAGATCTATCTTTATATATCCATGAATGTTATTTGAGTTTCTTTGATCTCTTATATGCATGCTTGCTTATAGCCTCGTATTTCTTCTCCGATATTTGGGTTTTGTTTGGCCAACTTTATCTATTTATCTTGCAATGGGAAGAGGTGCTTTGTAGTGGGTTCGATCTTACGGTGCTTGATCCCAGTGACAGAAAGGGAACCGACACGTATGTATCATTGCTACTAAGGATAAAATGATGGGGTCTATTTCTACATAAATAGATCTTGTCTACATCATGTCATCGTTCTTATTGCATTAATCTGTTTCTCCATGAACTTAATCCACTAGATGCATGCTGGATAGCGGTCGATGTGTGGAGTAATAGTAGTAGATGCAGGAAGGAGTCGGTCTACTAATCTTGGACGTCATGCCTATATAATGATCATTGCCTGGATATCTTCATGAGTATTTGAAGTTCTATCAACTGCCCAACAGTAATTTGTTTACCCACCGTTTGCTATTTTTCTCGAGAGAAGCCACTAGTGAAACCTACGGCCCCCGGGTCTCTTTCTCATATTATTTGCATTCACGATCTATTTTATTTGCCTTTTATTTGCAGATCTACTAAACCAAAAATACCTTGCTGCAATTTATTTTATTCGGCGTTTGATCTATCAATATTTACAACTTTCTCACGTCCGTTTGCCAATTTCTGGCGCCGTTACCCGAAAGGGATTGACACCCCTTTTACACATCGAGTTGTGAGTATTTGTTATTTGTGTGCAGGTGTTGTTTACATTGTGTTGCTTGGTTCTCCTACTGGTTCGATAACCTTAGTTTCATATCTGAGGTAAATACCTACCACCACTGTGCTGCATCATCCCTTCCTCTTTGGGGAAATACCGACGTAGCTTCAAGCGACATCAAAAGGAATTTTTGGCGCCATTGTCGGGGAGGATCTTCAACATATAATAGGTTCCTAATCACAAATCTCATCTCCTCGCAATTTACATTATTTTCCATTTGCGTCTTGTTTTCCTCTCCCCACTTCACAAAAATTTGTCGTTTTATTCACCCTCCTTTTCTTTTGCCTTTTTCGTGTCAGGTCTCTTGTTTGCTTGTGTTGCATATGTCTTTTATTTGCTTGCATCTTTGCTTGCTAAAAATTTATTGATATGGATCCTCATCCACTTGATAATATTTTTACAAGATCCAATTATGATGAACCAAGTGCTTGTGAATTGAGTGCACTAGATTATCTTTATGAAGTTTTGCTTGAGATTCGTGCTGAAGTGCAAAAGGAAGAAATTTATGAAGTGATTCATGATAGCTCCTTGAATGAAAAGCATGATTGTAATGGTGTTACTACAAATTCTATTATTTTCAATTGTGCTAATAATATGCAAAACCCCAAGCTTGGGGATGCTAATTTTGCTATGTCCACTACTTGTTGCAATGATCATGATTGGGGTGATAATGATTGTTATGATCTCGAAAATTTATTTAAGCCTCATGAATATGTTTGTGATAATATTAAAAGTGGGTTTGTAAGAGAGTTAACTTTAGGTAAAAATAATGCCATATATTTGGATAGTGTTCAATCTTATGAAATTTTTGATAAACGTGGGCTTGGAGAGGTCATGACTTTATTTGATGATAATCCCACTATATTGGAAGAGTGTCAACTTTGCATGCATATGGATCATGAAGAGAATATTTTATGTGATAATTATATTGTTGAATTTTATTATGATCCTACATGTAATTATTATGAGAGAGGAAAATATGGTTGTAGAAATCTTCATGTTACTAAATTACCTCTCGTTATGTTGAGATCGTTAATGTTTTATTCCTCTTCTTTGCATATGTTAGATGTTTCTAGTCTTGATAACTCGTTTGCTTATAAAATTCCTATGCATAGGAAGTATGTTAGACTTAAATGTGTTTGTCATATGATTCATGATGCTCTATTTGTGTTTCAATTCTTATCTTCCGTGTGAGCATCGTTGAAATCTTATGCCTAGCTAGGGGCATAAAACGATAGCACTTGTTGGGAGGCAACCCAATGAATAAATTTTTTTTTGCTTTTTGCTTTCTGTTCTTGAGTGTTAGCACAATTATGTTACTTTTATGATTGTTTTTTTATGTTTTAATTAGTGTTTGTGCCAAGTAAAGCCTTTAGGATCTTCTTGGGTGATAATTGTTTGATCTTGCTGAAAAACAGAAACTTTTGCACTAATGAAAAAAATTCTCATTTCTAACTAGAGAGCGATAAAATACCAATCCTTTTGCAGTAGATAAATATAAAAAATACCCAGGTCGTCCTAATTTCTCAGAGTTTTTGGAGTTACAGAAGTATTCGAGACACCCAGATTGCTATAGACTATTTTGTTTTTGACAGATTTTGTTTTCTTTGCATTGTGTGCTTGTTTTGATGGCTCTATGGTTTTCTTTGATGAGTTTTTGCCATAGAAAAGTTGGAATACAGTAGATATAATTAAAGAATAAAATATGAATTGGTTTACTACAACACTTATAGTAGTGATTTGTTTTCTTATACTAACGGATCTCATGAAGGCTTTTGTTGAGTTTTGTGTGATTGAAGTTTTCAATTTTTGGGTTTTCTTGCGATGGATGAAGGAATAAAGAGTAAGAAGAGCCTAAGATTAAGGATTCCCCGACATCCCAAGCTATTATCCAAAAGAGAGCAAGCAACTAAGCTTGGGGATGCCCCGAGTGGCATCCCCTCTTTCTTCTAATGACCATCGGTATTTTACTCGAAGCTATATTTTTATTCATCACATACTATGTGTTTCGCTTGGAGCGTCTTGTATGATATGAGTCTCTACTTGTTTTATTTTGTGTTTTATATCTTGATTTCTTGATGTACACACCTATTTGAGAGGGCCAAATTATGTCATGACTTGTTAGAATTGCTCTCTATGCTTCACTTAAATTTTTATGAGCTATGGACTTGCTCTAGTGCTTCACTTATATCTTTTTGAGCACGGTGTGCTTTAGTATTTTTGAAGAAATGCTCTCTTGCTTCACTTAGATTTATTTGAGAGTTAGTAAAATTTCCAAGAAATTCTCTCTTGCTTCACTCAAATTAATTTGAGAGAAAGAAATATTATGCTCATGATCTTCACTTATATTTGTTTGAGCTTATCAAAAGCAACATATGAAAATTAGTCCCAACGTGATTGATATCCAAGAAGGATATAATAAAAACTTTCATGAAGATCATTGGACAAAATAAACTTGATTCTTAGTAATAGTTTTGAGATATGATGATGTGATATGTGAGTTATGTTGATGAGTAAGTATGCTTTAGTAAGAATATTGGTGTTAAGGTTTGTGATTCCCTATGCAAGCACAAAAGTCAATAATTATGCAATGAAATTATATCCTACTTGTGGTGCATTATTCGATGTTAATTATGCTTAATGCTCGCTTATGAGGTTAATCGTTTCTTGGTTGGTCGCTTCTCAATCTTTTGCTAGCCTTCATTTTGCACTAAGTATAATCACTACTTGTGCATCCAAAAACCTTTAAACCAGTTTTGCCACATGAGTCCAGTATATCTACCTATATGTGGTATTCTTTTGTCGTTCTAAGCAATTTTTTATGTGCCATCTCTAATTTTCAAAATAAACTTCTCTTTTGTGTGTTCGTTTCGCTCGCGGAGCGGTGAGGGGTGGCTAATATTTTCCATGCTAGATGTGTTATTCTCATGATGAGTGTTCATTCACTTGTCATTGCACGAGAATGAGGCAAAGGTATTAGGGATGCCCAGTCCCAAAATGAAAAATGAATTTACTTTATGTTGTCAAAATAAATTCCTAGGAAAGTGTTGGTATGGAAAGCACCCATGGATACGGTTAGCCATGGAAAGTGAAAGTATGGTGGAAAAGGGAATAAACTTTATTTTCTGTTTGGGAACCGCCTATGATATATCTAGCATGGAAAGTGTTGGGAACTCTAAGTCGTTTTCATTGGTGGGAAGGACACACCTCCCAAAATGTTTTTATCTCTAAGTTTTTCGCTTTGAGCTCTGGCACCTCTACAAATCCCTACTTCCCTCTGCGAAGGGCCTTTCTTTTACTTTATGTAATTTTTATTTCTGAATTTGAGTCTCCATCTTCTCTTATAAAAGCACCAACTAGGAGGCACCATGATCGTACTTGAGCATTGGGTGTAGTTAATATGCGAGTGTGTTTCATGAATGGATCAATGATTGAGCATGATGGGCTAGGGATAGCTTATTTTAGCATTGATATTTTGAAAGACATGGTTGCTTGTTGATATGCTTGAGTATTTAAGTTATCATGTCAAAACTAGACTATTGCTTTGAACAATATAAAAGTCCAAATGTCCATGCTATGAGGAAAAGAATATGATATGACATGATAAGTAGCATTCCACATAAAAAATTGTTTTTATCACTTACCTACTTGAGGACGAGTAGGAGTTAAGCTTGGGGATGCTGATACGTCTCCAATGTATCTATAATTTTTTATTGTTCCATGCTGCTATATTATCAATCTTGGATGTTTTATAATCATTTTATAGTCATTTTATATCATTTTTTGGTACTAACCTATTGACATAGTGCCAAGTGCGACTTGCTATTTTTTGCATGTTTTTTACATCGCAGAAAATCAATACCAAACGGAGTCCAAATGCAGCAAAACTTTACGAAGATTTTTTATGGACCAGAAGACACCTAATGGGCCAAGGTTGCGCCTGGGGGTGCTCCGAGGAGAGCACAACCCACCAGGGCGCGCCAAGAGGCCCAAGCGCGCCCTGGTGGGTTGTGCCCACCTCGAGTGCCCCCCAGACCGCCTCTTTGCTCTATAAATACCCCAATATTCTAGAAACCCTAGGGGAGTTGACGAAAATCAATTCCAGCCCCCGCAGAGTCCAGAACCACGAGATCCAGTCTAGACACCATCACGGAGGGGTTCACCACTTCCATTGGTGCCTATCTGATGATGCGTGAGTAGTTCTTTGTAGACCTTCGGGTCTGTAGTTAGTAGCTAGATGGTTTCCTCTCTCTCGTTTGATTCTCAATACAATGGTCTCTTGGATATCCATATGATGTAACTCTTTTTGCAGTGTGTTTGTTGGGATCGGATGAACTTTGAGTTTATGATCATATCTATCTTTTTATATCCATGAAAGTTATTTGAGTTTCATTGATCTCTTATATGCATGATTGCTTATAGCCTCGTATTTCTTCTTCGATATTTGGGTTTTGTTTGGCCAACTTGATCTATTTATCTTGCAATGGGAAGAGGTGCTTTGTAGTGGGTTTGATCTTACGGTGCTTGATCCCAGTGACAGAAAGGGAACCGACACGTGCGTATGGTCGCTACTAAGGATAAAATGATGGGTTCTATTTCTACATAAATAGATCTTGTCTACATCATGTCATCGTTCTCATTGCATTACTCTGTTTCTCCATGAACTTAATACAGTAGATGCATGCTGGATAGTGGTCGATGTGTGGAGTAATACTAGTAGATGCAGGCAGGAGTCGGTCTACTAATCTTGGACATGATGCCTATATAATGATCATTGCCTAGATATCTTCATGAGTATTTGAAGTTCTATCAATTGCCCAACAGTAATTTGTTTACCCACCGTTTGCTATTTTTCTCGAGAGAAGCCACTAGTGAAACCTACGGCCCCCGGGTCTCTTTCTCATATTATTTGCATTCGCGATCTATTTTATTTGCCTTTTATTTGCAGATCTACTAAACCAATAATACCTTGCTGCAATTTATTTTATTTGACATTCGATCTATCAATATTTACAACTTTCTCACGTCTATTTGCCAATTTCTAGCACCGTTACCCGAAAGGGATTGACAACCCCTTTTACACGTCGGGTTGCGATTATTTGTTATTTGTGTGCAGGTGATGTTTACGTTGTGTTGCTTGGTTCTCCTACAGGATTGATAACCTTGGTTTCATATCTGAGGGAAATACCTACCTCCGTTGTGCTGCATCATCCCTTTCTCTTTGGGGAAATACCGACGTAGCTTCAGGTGACATCAAGCCGCCACCAATTGTGCCTCCGGGTCTGGAATATCAAGATACTATTCTGCCGGCAACTTGACTGAAGGATTATTCAATAAATCAAGAAAGACATTAGGGGGCACCGGCTTACGTTGAGACTCCAGCCGGCTCAAAGCATCAGCCACCTCATTCTTCCTTCGATCAAGATGCTCCACATGTGTCTCCGGGTCAGGAATAGCAAGATACTATTCTGCCATCAACTTGACTGAATGATTATTCAATAAATCAAGAAAGACATTAGGGGACACCGGCTTATGTTGAGACCCCAGCCGGCTCGAAGCATCAGCCGCCTCATTCTTCCTTCGATCAGGATGCTCCACCCGATAACCTTTGAAGTGACCAGCAATATTGTGAACCGCCCAGTGAGAAGCTGCCATGAGCGGGTCTTTGGAATCCCAAGTGCCTGAAACTTGCTGAGGCACTAAATCTGAATCACCAAAACACCTGACCCGGCTTAAATTCATCTCTTTAGCCATCCTAAGGCCATGAAGCAAGGCCTCATATTTAGCCGCATAATTAGTACAAGGAAACATTAACCTTAAGACATAACAAAATTTGTCACCTCGTGGGGAAGTCAAAATAACTCCAGCCCCCGAGCCTTCTAATTGCCTGGACCCATAGAAATGAATAGTCCAATATGTATTGTCCATCTTCTCCTTAGGCATCTGCAACTCTGTCTAGTCATTGATGAAATCCACAAGAGCCTGAGACTTGATTGATGTTCTGGGCATATATTTCAAGCCATGAGGTCCAAGCTTTATTGCCCACTTGGCAACCCGGTTGGTGGCCTCTCTATTTTGAATAATATCTCCTAAGGGAGCAGAGCTGACCACAGAAATAGGATGGACCAAAAAGTAGTGCTTCAGCTTATGGCTCGCCATAAACACCCCATAAACCAACTTCTGCCAATGTGGGTATCGTTTCTTGGACTCAATTAATACCTCACTGACATAATAAGTCAGACGCTGGACTGGGTACTCCTTACCCGCTTCTTTGTGTTCCACAACAATTGGCACACTAACAGCCTTACTATTAGCCACCACGTATAAAAGTAAAGGCTCTTTCTCAATAGGAGCGACAAGGACAGGCGGCTCAGCTAATTGCTTTTTGAGCGCCTCATTAGCAGCATCACTCCAGACAAAGTGATATGTTTTCTTCATCATCTGGTACAGAGGAATTGCCTTCTCTCCCAGGAGGCTTATGAATCAGCTTAATGTTGCAATGCGACCCGCCAGGCGCTGGACGTCATTGACACACGCCGGCTTAGCCAATGAAGTAATAGCCTTAACTTTCTCCGCTTTAGCTTCAATACCTCTCTCGGAGACTAGAAAACCCAAGAGCTTGCGTGCAGGCACACCAAAAACATGTTTGGCCGGGTTAAGCACCATTTTGTAGTCCCGGAGATTATCAAAGGTCTCTTTCAAATTATCCAACAGAGTCTCCTTCTTTTTGGACTTCACAACAATATCATCCACATAAGCATGAACATTGTGTCCAATCTGGTCATGAAAATAATTTTGAACACAACGCTGATAAGTCGCATGCGTGCTCTTGAGCCCAAAAGGCATAGACACATAGCAGAAAGCTCCAAAAGGTGTGATGAAAGCCTTCTTCTCTTGGTCTTTAACTTCCATCTTAATCTAATGATAACCAGAATAAGCATCCAGGAAGCTCAAACGCTCACAAACCGTCGTGGAATCTATGATCTCATCAATACGGGGAAGAGCAAAAGGATCAGCTAGACAAGCTTTATTAAGGTTTGTATAATCCACACACATACGCCAAGCGCCATTTTTCTTAAGTACCAGCACCGGGTTAGCCAACCACTCAGGGTGAAAAACTTCAATGATGAACCCGACTGCTAAGAGCTGGGCCACCTCTTCTCCAATGGCCTTACGCCGCTCTTCATTAAAATGGTAAAGGAATTGCTTGATCGACTTAAACTTAGGATCAATATTGAGACTGTGCTCAGCGAGTTCTCTTGGTAGACCCGGCATATCTGAAGGCTTCCATGCAAAGATGTCCCAATTCTCATGGATGAACTCGATGAGCGCGCTTTCCTATTTCGGATCCTTGTTAGCACTGATAGTGAACTGTTGATATGAGTCGCCAGGGACAAAGTAAACCTATTTGGTGTCATCCGCCGACTTAAATTTCAACAAAGGGTCTTGCTCCGTGGTAGGCTTCTTCAAGGGGGTCATATCAGCCGGGTCAACATTATCTTTATAAAACTTAAGCTCCTCCGTGGCACAAGCAGACTCAGCATAGGCAGCATCACCTTCTTCACACTCCAAGGCAATCTTTCTATTGCCATGGACTGTAATGGTACCCTTACGTCCTGGCATCTTAAGCTGCAAATATACATAACAAGGTCGTGCCATAAACTTGGCATAAGCCGACGACCAAACAAGGCGTGGTGAGGGCTTTTGATCTTAACGCTTCAAATCACAATGTCTCTACCCTGTAATCATAATCATCACCAAAGCCCACTTCCAAGGCAATCTTACCAACTGGGTACGTCGACTTACCAGGTACCACAACGTGAAAGATTGTAGAGGGCAGCTTAAGATCTTTGTCGGTCAGATTCATACGGCGAAAAGTATCATAATAAAGGATATTGATGATGCTTCCACCAGCCATGAGGACTTTAGTAAATTTGTAACCCCCAACCTGAGGAGCTACCACCAGTGCTATTTGGCCCGGATAATCAACCTGGGGCGGGTGATCTTCTCTACTCCATGTGATTGGCTGCTCTGACCATCATAAGTACTGAGGTGTCGCCGACTCAACTGAATTGACCACGCGCTTATGAACCTTCTGATCTCTCTTGCAAAGGCTTGTGGTGAAAACATGATATTGGCCACTATTAAGATGTTTTGGATTACTCTGATATCCTGACTGTTGTTGCTGGTTACCCTGACTGGGCTGCTGATTATAACCACTCTCATTACCCTATCCTTGATATGCAGAACTTGAGCCACCGCCCCCAAAGCTGGGGCGGTGTGAGCTGGATCCTGACCCGCCATGTGGGCCATTATTGTTATTATGATTCTGATGAAAGCCGGAATTCTTGTACTCCTTCATAATAAAACAATCCTTCCACAAATGACCCGCCAGTTTATTCGGAAGACTGTGTTTCGGGCAAGGCTCGTTCAACATCGCCTTAAGGTTAAACCTTGGACCTCCAAACTGTGGTGGTTTTCTCTTACGACATTGATTTCTATGTTGTGCATTGGTATTAGCCACAAAATATGACCCACCATCAGTTTGCTTGTGCTTGTCGTTGTTGCCCTAATTGTGTCCTGTCATATTCTGCTGCTAACCCGTACCGTTACCGTTCTTCTTCCCCTTGTTGGATTTCTCCTCATCAGAACCAGGGTCCTTAGTATTGTCTAAGTCGGCATATTTGATGAGAGCCGCCATGAGCTCTCCCATGTCAGTGCAGTGACGCTTAAGCCGCCCCAGCTTTTGTTTATGGGGTTTGAAGTAGCAATTCTTTTCCAAAATCAGAACAGCAAAGCGACTGTGATGCTATTTGATGAGTGGATAATAGCTGAAACCCGACAAACCCAGTGGTGGGCCGACTCATCCTCACGATGGACACAAGCGTCTAGATCAATAATCGACATAGGCTGCTTACATGTGTCTTTGAAATTATGAATAAAGCACGCCTTCAACTCAGTACATGAATTGATGGAGTTGGCAAGTAGCCCTTTCAACCAGGTTCGAGCCGGCCCATCCAACATCATGGTGAGGTATTTGGCACATACTGCATCATTAACATACAACATCTCCATAGCCAGCTCGTAACTCTCAATCCAAGCCTCGGGTGGGAGATCTACGATGTAATTAGGCACCTTACGAGGGCCCTTGAAATCCTTATGCAGACGCTCATTGTGTAGAGACGGTGCTAGAAACGCTACACCAATAGTTCTGGAAGTCATCCCAGCCTCCACAGGCACCGAAGGGTTTAATTGAAGTTGCTGATGAGTCGCTAATTGAGCCGCCAGGTCTGCCTCTCGGCGTGCTCGAGCCTGATCCATAAGGGCTGGAACATTGTTATCATCACGGGGCAGGTTATGCCCACGGGGCGGGTCATCATTGCGAGGCGGGTTACAACGCTGTTCGCTGCTGGAAACCGTCGGTGACTAAGTGTGCCGAGTAAGCCGCCTGCTGAGCCACAACTGTCTGGAGAAGCTCCATGGAGTTCCAGGTCTCTACCGCAACTAGAGACT
Organism: Triticum urartu; assembly: GCF_003073215.2. Taxonomy (NCBI): domain Eukaryota; kingdom Viridiplantae; phylum Streptophyta; class Magnoliopsida; order Poales; family Poaceae; genus Triticum; species Triticum urartu. The sequence continues at coordinate 207,175,507 of NC_053026.1, read as the reverse complement.
CGCCATCGATTGGAATAGCTGCCAACCATGAAGCTGCAACAATCATATTATCCAGTGGGTTGGAGTAATTACCAGAAGGTGTTGTAACTCTTTGAGGGGGATTAGGTCCAGACGAGGCGGGTCTAGCACACGGGGCTGAGCCGCCGCCCCGGCCCCAGGCGCCTCAGCAGCCCGGGTCAAACCAGGTGGGTTACTCGGTCCTGCTCCGGGTGTATTAAAAAGATTCCATCCCTCAAACTATGAAGGTAAACGGCTCTGGTACCTCCTTCGTAAGACAACATTTGACGCGTTCTGATCCAGGTTCAAATGGAAAGCCTCTGCCCTTATCCGCTGCACCTCAGCCTCCAAGGCGGATCGCTCTGTGGTCATCCTGACATTCTTGGCCTCCAGGTCCTCTCGGGCCTTGGTCACCTCATCTTGCAGCTTTGCAACTTCCACATTGTGCTGCGCCTGACTCGCTGGAGTCACCTTTGCGGCTAACAGAGTCGCCAAAGCATCCAGGAGTTCAGATAAGACTTGAGCCGGCGGGTGCACAGAGCCGCTTGCCCCAACCGTTCCAGCAGCGGTTGAGCTGGACGTCATGGCCATGGCAGTCGTAGAGTTTAACACTGGTTGCATGCCAGCCATGAAAATAGCAGCCCTGTTCGGCGGCTCATAGGGATCCGGAATACTATCACCATCGGAATAGCCCCCAAGCCCACCGTCTTGAAGTTGATAGATTGACCCGGTTTCACCGGTTGAGGACTCGACACCTGAATAGATGGCCATCTCTCCGCCAGACATAGATCCTTCCTTAAGATCCACCCCACGAACAAAGACAACGAAGGCGCGCTTCCGGCCGGGTTGAACCCTGGCGGGTCGCGCACGCTGAGCCATCTCAATAATGTTGACGCAGGTCTCGGGCTCAGGCTCTGACTCGTCGATCTTGCCGATGAAGACGTGAATTCCGCCAAAGGGGACCCGGTACCTGTACTCAATTGAGTCGGCCTCGGGGCCCCAGCCCACGTTGTCGATGTAGATCTTGCCACGGCGACTCTTGGTCATCCATCCCATGGCGTATCCTTCGATCCCTGAGAAGCTGTCGTTCAAGAACTCGAAACCACCATGCTCTGGCCCCACGGTGGGCGCCAACTGTCGTGGATTTATCATGGCAGATGCCCTAGTGAAAGGACTTAGGTGTGGAGCCATCGCAGGCTAGCTCAAAGGGGTTGAATGGGACAAAGGACACAAAGGATTTACCCAGGTTCGGACCCTCAGAATGAGGTAAAAGCCTACGTCCTGCTTCTAGTTGTATTGCTTGAGTTTCGATTACAAGGGAGCGGATACGCTTGACCTAGTCCTCGATTAATTGTTTCTTGAGTTAACTCGTCGCCGGGTCTTGCCTTTATATACACAGGTCGAGGTCCGGCGGCTTACTAGAGTTCGGGTCATATTACACAACATAACCAACCCTATCTCTAAACTACCTCGCCTTGTTAGGCAAGCTATCATTAGGTGGCTCACACCTTTGGGTCTTGAGTCGCCTCCGGGTCATGGGCCTTCAACAGCCTTCTTGTAAGACGGTCTTCGGTATTCTTAAACCTTACTGGGCCTTCAATTATAAGTTTCTCATAATATGACCCGGCCCCTCCTGGGCGGGTCATACCACGGGTTATATCTCCAACACTTCCCCTTCTATTCTTTAACATGTTCCTCTTCTGTTCTTCTTTACACTACTGTAGGATGCTGCTAACGCGACACTACGATCAGAGACACTTCGACGAAACTGTGTGTAATGCAATAATCACAAACGGTGGTGTAAAAACCGTCAAAAAGGTGCAAAACATTTGCGATGGAGGATGCATCAAACATGGTTCAGATTTTAGTTGCGTGTGCGATGCAGGGCATATGGTTCGGTTCAATTACATGTTGGCGAGGAGGAGTAACAAAAGAAACGGGTAGCCAGATGAAGGTGTGTGCGATATACAACATACGGTTCACCCGGATGAATTATTTGTGATTAGGCAACACAAAAGAAACGGTCAGCCAGATCAAGGTGTGTGTGATATACGGCATGCGGTTCACTTGGACGAACTGTTTGCGTTGAGACAAGAGAACAGAAACGGTTCAAGTTAACAAGATGTGTGTGATACCCGGCAAACAGGTTTGTAATCAGAAACGTGTGCCAAGACCACACGGACGATTACTGCTGATGAGACGTCTGTGCCGTGAGCAAGTGATTGCTGGTATACAATTGTGAGTGATTGATGAAAACATGACCGACGGGTTCCATTGTTTTGTCCGTGTGCGATGTGATTTTCTTTGTCCGCACAACATCTGCGCTTTGTCTACAGAGCATCAACATATATACTTAAAAAGGCAACATTGCATAACCAAATTAAGCATGCAATTACACAAGTGACTACACACATAACATTTCCACACACCAAACTAAGCAATTACATGCATACTAAAGTAGGAGAAACGAGGATCTAATCATCTACTTATTGTTGCGATGACGCTTGACATTGCTCTGCTTCCGGCTAGATCCCTGGCCGTTTTGGGGAAGGAGGCACTTCCTCATGTCGACGATCCACATGTACATGTCGTAGCTCGTGTACGCCTCCTTGGCCGCGTACACGACGTGAGCTTTGTCGAGTTTCTCCATCCAGACCGAGTGCCAGGCATGCTTTTCCTTGTTGCACGAATCCTTCATGTCTCTGTAGTAGGGGTTGGTGATGGCCTCAGCGAGGTGAACCAGTGAGTCCTTCTCATGCTCCTTGCTACCCCAGATCTTGTACTGGCCTAGATGTTGGCAAGATTCTGGTAGGCGATGCCCGAATTCGCCCTATAGTGAGTCGTATTACAATTCACTGGCCGTCGTTTTACAACGTCGTGACTGGGAAAACCCTGGCGTTACCCAACTTAATCGCCTTGCAGCACATCCCGTAGTGGTAGACGAGGACATGGTGCGCACGCACATCTGGGCGACGGCGACCTTAGGACGAGACCCGGCACGAGCGCAGGTGTACTCGAGGTCAAACCCGAGCACCTTGTACTTCTCCTCGGCAAGCAATAGCTCCATGATGTGGATGGAGTGCTCCACCCAGACTGGGTCATTGGTGTACACCACCGAGAGGTCCATGAACCTTCTGTGGGTGTCCATCATGGCACGCATGGTGAACTGCTGCTCGTCGTCGGCAGCCGCTCAGAGCGTCATTGGAGCCGCGCAGGATACCCTCTAAGAATTTCTCGTGGTGGGTGTGCTTCTTGCAATGGTGGGGCACAATCGAAAGGTTGAAGAGACACAAGGGTTAAATGGTTGTTGTAATAAATGGGGGCCGGCCAGCCTGTAATTGTCACGTCTTGTCATGGCGTTCATAGCGGAGGATTCCAGTGCACGCTTGACAACACCGCACCGCACGCGTGGGCTCAAAGAGGCGCCAAATGTATCGTCGGTGAGCATGTTCCCGCGCTATCGCTCAGTTTACCACGCAAGCTTCCCGCCTGGGTAGTTTGGCCACGCGTCGCCTAGAAGAGGGACAAATTGTGGGCGTTTATTGGCAAAAAGCTTTGTAAAAACGAAGTGTGTGGAATGACTTTGGTCATAAGTTTACCTGTGGGTGACGAGGTCAAAGTTACACAGAAGGGTGATGATGGACACTCGAGTGCGATAACTAATTCTGTGCTCTACAGGGCACACGGTGGAAGAAACCAACTGTGTGCAATAATGTCGAAGATCATAGTCGAGTTAGCTATACAGATCGTGTGTTGTGAGATCGACAAGGTAAACATATTCGATAATGGTTAATAAAATATAAGACCATTGCATATTAAGGTCAAAATAGTGCTACCAATATACGAGTCTCATACGATGCCATTTCAACGATTGTACCACAAAATCTTGAAATACTACAAGGTTCAAATTCCAGAGTTATATGGCTCAAATTCAAAGATTACAAGGTTCAAACTGATATTAGAAATTAAATTCAGCTCATCAGCTGCAAACGCTCGCGCTGATCCGCTAAACATGGATATCAGATAGGTTAAAACTAATATTACCACTTCTAAGTCTGGTTTCGAAACCTCACAATTTTTGCAAAGGGGTCAACCACTAAGAAGTCATGTATGGGGTTGACACAGTGACTTCTGGTTACTTTGTCATCTGAAGTTCCAAAATGAAATTCAGCATTTTTGGAGCCTATTCCATTCTGCCGCATGCGCCGGCACTGATCAACAAGCCATTCATTTTTGCGAAATAAATGTAGGGCAAACCTCATTTCCTTCAGCACCCTTGCTCTGAGAACAAAGAACTTGGCGAATATAATCTCTGGTAAGGTCCCTCGGTAGGAGTAAGTAATTTCTGAGAGATGCAGATCTAGGCATTCGGCGTGATTGTTATATTATGTCACATTATCCACCATTGGGCCTAATCTTATCTGCAAAAGAAGAAAACGTGTTAGTGCCTACATGCAGTTCTTAACATTACTACAGGCCTATTTGGTTTGCAGGATTTGTAAAATGCACTAACATGCCATCTTCAATCTGACATGATTAACATGGGCATTTGATTACATTCTAGAAAAATGTAGCCTTTTTCACAAGAGGTTGGAGTGGATGAAAAGTTCCCTAAGAAAACTAGTACAGATGAATCCAAAGGAGAAATGCTTGTTCATTGTAACCATATGGATTAAGCAACCAATATGGGGGGGACATGTATGTACTGAAATCCTCCAAAAGAATCCTTCAGAAATTGTAGTACATTGTCATTGTAAACTTGGAAAAAGGTGTCACAAATTGAACTCCATTATTGTTAACATTTAACAGGAAAGGAACATCACCTCGATATATAGCTTCTTGAGGCACGGAAAGCATCTCAGGAAACTGACAACTTGCTTCGGGTTGGGGCCGATAGATTCTAGTGCCAAGACCTTCATTGTGCGCAATTTTGGGGTCAAGCTTGTCGGAATCATTTTCTGAATGACAGACGAACAAACATCTTCAAATTTAGAAATAATGTTTTGTAGAAGGAGATGTAGAAGGCGACTGTAGTACCTGAACGGGTGTGGATCCAATAACAAGTTTGGATTGTCAGACGAGTAGCCCACCATTGTCAATTTCGGTGCAGAAATGACATTGATTCTTGTTGGACCTTCTTGATCAACTACAAGTAATCTCTCAAGTGCAGGTGTGTCCTCAATGACCATGCCGTGGTACACATCTTGTGATGTCTTCCTGCCGCACCAGCAACACACATAAATAGTCCGGAGAGTCATGGAGGTGATGTGGAAGGTACTCAACCCATTGATCACCTGTCGGGGGAAATGACACCTATGGGATCGCTGGGACCCCTTTGTGCTACGGTTGGCGGGCGCAGGGTTGCGCAAAGAGCGGGTCTAGAAGCCAGCACGAGGATCGTTTACCTAGGTTTGGGCCACAAGGATGCGTAATACCCTAGTCTTGCTTTTGTGTATATTTGAGTGTTCTTGAGTTCTTGAACTAGCTACGGTGCGTGCGTCGTCCAAAAGATCTGAATCCCTCTCCAGTATGCCTCAGGCCTCCTTTTATAGTCAAAAGGGGCTGCCATAGTGGCACACAGGAGGTGGAAAGGTATACAGTGTACAAGCTTATCGCCTGTCATCACAGGACAAAGTGCATTAAATGCACTACTTAGGTGTCCACTTGCTTTATCGGGGGCGGTAACGAGGCACGTCTCGTCCGCCGCTGCTCCGCCTTACTCCGACACGCGTCCAAGCCAACGAGGCATGCAACGCCACGTAGGCTAGCAGGCTGCTGAGTTGGCATGGTCGTAGGGTCTTCACGAAGATTTGCATGCTGCCACGCTGGTGTTTGGCTAGTTGGATTAGTATCCACGTATTGCCACGTGGGTACTTGCTTCAGTTGGTGGGTTGGCCGCTGAGCTGGGGCGGCAAGGTCTTGCCATGGTCCCACGTATATTCCCGGCGAGGTTCTTGCCGGGGTCTTGTGAGCGTCTTCGGTAGGGAGCCTTGTCGGGGCCTCGTGGGCATCCTCGTCAAGGAGTCTTGCGATTGTCTTGTCTTCTGGTCATCATCTAGTCTTGTGTGCTTCTGGTTTCCACAAAGATTTGCATGCCACCATGGAGGTGCCTCCCGAGCCTCGGTTCCAAAGTGGTCGATGGCATTGGAACCCTTGGGCTTAAGGGTGGTGGCTCTACTGGTGTCGGGCAAGTTGCCCCGGCAAGGGTCTTGCTGGGGCTGTGGAGGCCGCCCGGGCAAGGGCCTTGCTGGGGGAGCCCACCTCGCCCTCCTGCTCTTCGTGTTGTTGGCTTGGCGTTGTTCTGGTTGTCTTTGCACTTCTGCTTCCTTCCTCTGCCCTGCTAAGTATGGCCGTAGGCGCGGCTCTAACTGCCCGCGCACAAGTAAAGGGGTAAAAAAGAGAGCCCCCACTTTTGTGCATCGACAGGAGCCCCCGAGCCTGGGCCATACATAAGTGCAACGCGTTGTTGGGCCAGGCCCAAAACGGTGCGCGGGCATGTGGGGCCGAGTTTTACTGCTGTAACTCCCTCGCCCGTCGCACTTCCCCACGCCCCGCGTTGAATGCATGACGTGGGGGTCGTGCGTGATGTGGGGGCCATGCATGTGGTGGTTCCTGACCTCATGTGTCACATCACAGTGAATGGTAAAGAGGAGCCCCGCGCCTTCCCCATAAAAAAATGAAACCACATGTGTGCTGCTCATTTACCCTCCACGTCTCTCCAATTTCAGAACCGCCGTCCCTCCCCCTTCTTCCTAAAGCGAAAAAGCCGAAACTCCCACCTCCATCCACCGCCGCCGCGCCCCCATTGCCCTCAATCTCCCATTGCTCCAGATTCTTCACCTCTTTCTTGGCCGCCATGGTACCCAAAACCAGTAAGGGCAAGGGAGTGGCCAAGGACGCCCAGGAGAAAGAGATGCCGGAGAGCGAGTTGGTGGCACTTCAGACGCAGCTTGCCTTCTTCCCCTCGACGATTGATGCGGTCCACCTTAGGGACTACTTCAGGCCTCTGTGGGGGGCGGGGCGAAAACGACGCGGCATCCGGCCACGCACATCATCCCCGCCAATTTTGCCGAGGCCGGCCCGAATCGGTATCCTTTCTTTGTTGACTACTTCTCTTGCGGGCTCTGCCCCCTTTCTCTGACTTTTTCAATGATGTCATGCACACCTACAGCTTCCATCTTCTTGTTTTTACGCCGAATGTCGTGGCGTGCATGGCCCTCTTTGCCCACCTCCGCGAGGGCTTTGCCAGAATGCTTCCCAGCATGGCGCTTTTCCGCCACTACTTCTTTCCCCGTATCCAGGTGGGGGTGCCATCTCCGGCTGTGTCACCTGGATCCCACGGCCCCAGGAGAAGGGCATGTATCCGGAGGGTGCCCAGAAGGAGAGGTGGCAGGAGTGGCGGGGCCGGTGGCTATGGATCAAGGAGGAGGATCCGCAGGAGTTCTACCAAGTTCGTCAGAGCCTGCCAGTCCGCCATAAGGACTGGAGCGACCTCGATGCCGATGACAAGAAGCTCGCGATCGCTACTACCAGAATCCATCGCCTCACCATGGTCGGGCTCACCCTTGAGATGATTGGGGCTGATTTCATCCACCGCCGAATCGCCCCACTGCATAACAAGGGGAGGCCGGCCTGGCTCTTCAGGAACGCGGCCGACATCATGAGGCTTTGCCCTGGGTTGAAGCACAACTTCACGGTGGTGGGGCACACCCATTTTTGTCAGTGGCTTTTCCAGCTCGATGTGGGTGATGACGGCGGGGCTGAGAGAGCCGGCAAGGCCGCGAAGGCCAGCAAGGCCGTCAAGGGGCCTCTGTTCGGGTTGCCGGCGGGAGTGGTCGCGCTGAGCAACAACTCTCGCCAAACCGACATCATCGCCATGATGCCGGACTTCAACACGCACGGCCTTGACCCAAGTTGGGCCGAGCCGGAGGCGGAGCAGGTGCAGGAGTTCTTCGACAACCTGTCGGAGAGGTACGTCCGTGATGATCCACTGCTTATCAAGGACACCACCAAGGAGGAGCTAGACTACATCGCTGCCAGGGCGGCGGAGGCGGCGCTTGCCAGGGAAGCTGGCAGCGCCGGCCACATGGAGGACAAGGCCGAGGCAGCCATGGAGGAGGAGGAGCTTGCCGGATGGGCAGAGTCTGCTGGGGAGGCCAGCAGCGCCGGCACCGGGGCCTCCCTCGTCAAAGATGTGGTCGAAGAGTCGACCGAGGAAGAGGCCGGGGCAGACGACCCTCCGGTCATGGGGAGAAGGCGTGTCCTGCGGCGGGCTGGCTCTGGCGAACCGGTCCGGCCCGGCAGGACCGAGCAGCGGCAAGAGGTCGAGGGGCAGTCCATGCGCCCGACGAGGGCCGCGACAGCGAAGAAGGTGGTGACGGCTATGGTGGCGAAGAAGAAAGCGACCGCCTCTTCTTCGTCCAAGCGTCGCCAGACTCCATCCCCTTCTCCTCCTCCCGCAGACGTCGACGCGGAGGTCATCTTTGATCTTGGGTCTCTCAACCCAAGGAGGAAGAGGAAGGCATCGAAAGAGGAGGTGGAGGATGAGTAAGCATCTTGCCCTTCTTCATCCCTGTCTCTTCAGACCGCGCTGGTTTTCTTGACTTGTTTTTATTCTCGCAGGTATATGGAGACGCTGGCCCAGAGGGCGACGAAGAAGGCCAAGACCTCAATGGGCGACAAGCCCTCGACGGGTACTTCGCGTATGCCATTGTTGGTGGAGAGCAGCCCGGACAGCAGTCCCCGGCGCAGCCCCCGCTCTAGCCCCCAGCGTAAGCTCACCACTCACTCCTCCACTGATGAACATTGGGGTGTGAATCCTTGATGCCGACCTTGCCGGGTTCGCAGGAGAAGAACGGCGGCAGGAGGAGCCGCTGAGGGCCACCCCCAACACACCGCCCCCCTCGACTATGCCGCCCCGAGGGGCGTCCCCAGCGAGGGCATCGACAACTGAGCCCACTCATATGGAGGAGGAGACGAACTTGGGTGCCGGGGGCTCTGCCCCGGCAACAAATGCTGGAGGGGAGGGTGCTACTTCTTCCCAGCTTGAAGCAGGTAAGTCGTTTGCTTTCCGTCCTTGCTCTTTCTTCTCCTTATTGAACCTTGACATTGGCCCTGGCTCATCCTCTCTTCTTGGTATCCAGATCCTCCCTTGGCGGACCGGGAGGATATCGACACCGTTATCGGGAAGGTCGCCAGGGACGCCGAGGCCGAGGCCAACAAGGTCGCCGCCGAGGAGGCTGCCAAGACCGCCGCTGAAGAGGCCACCAAGGAGCCTACCGGGGAGGCTAGCAAGGCCGCTACTGAGGAGGGGGTGGTTGACGACCAACCTTCCTCCTCTGCTGCCTCCGGCTTGGGCAAGTACTTGAAGGTGGGCGACGACCTATTCGTCCGCCTTCCAGGAACGGCAAGCACCAGGGCGCCAACCGAAGGGGAGGCGTTCGACGACGAGGCGCTCGCATCCGCCGGGCTCCAGGTCGTTGACGGACCGAGCACCGGCGGTGGCGGTTCCCAAGAGGAGCTGCTGCTTCGGGCCATGAGCACCAACTTCTAGAAGCTCTGGGCGCTTCACCGTGCCCGCCTAGACAAGGCAAAATCCAGGATGGTGGCGGTGGACAAGGCGAAGGCGAATCTCGAGGAACGTGTCGTCGAGACGCAGACCTGGTTTCGCCAAGCCCACGAGGATCTGAAGGTCGCTCAAGACCTGCTAGCTGAGCGCAAATGGGAGCTCATCCTGAAGTAGGCCGATGTCGAGAAAGCTGAAGAGGCGGCAAGGGAACGGGCCGCCAAGGACGAGGCCGCTCGACATCAGCACCAGGCCGAGCTGAACTCCCAGGAGGAGGACCTTGCTTCAAGCGAGGAGGCACTCGCCGCCACGCTCCGTGGCAAGGAGGAGGAGGTTGAGAAGTTCGTCGTGCTGTGGACCCAGGAACCGAAGCAGAAGCACAAGGAGGCGCTCGATGCCCAAGCCCTGGTCCATGCCGGCAGAGTGAAGGAGCTGGAGGTGGAGCGGGATGACCTGAAGAAACAGGTTCTAGAGCTGGCGAAGGAGAAATACACGCTCAATGGTGCCTTGGTGGAGGTGCAGGCCGTAGTCCTCGGCAAAGCCGAGTTGCTCTCCAAGGCCAATGACTCCATCAACGACCTGAAGCTGAAGCTGGAGGGTCTTGAGGGGACGCTTTCGGAGGTCAAGGCCCGGGAAGAGACCCTAACCAAGGACCTGGAGGAGGAGAGGCAGCTGCGGAGGAACGACGCCGCCAACCACGAGGTTTACGTGAAGGGAAAAAACCTCTGGGTCGGCCGCCTCGCCGATGTCACCGGCAGGATCACCACGAAGCTAGTGGCCATGGGGGTGCCAAACGTGACGTACGCCTTGGAGCCGAACGTGAGTCCCAACGCCAAACTGACCCTGTTCTTCGAGGGCGTTCTTGGATCCCTGGAGCAATTCTGCTCCAACAAAGCGACCTCCCTGGCCAATGAGGCCCGGAAGCTTTGCTGGGGTGCCCTGACCAAGGTCCTCACCAAGGTGGCGTACTGGAACCCCAACCTCAACTTCGACGCCGCGCTGGAGAGCTTGCCGGAGGACGTGGAACTCATGGCGCTCGAGGAGCGTATCTAGCCCATCATCAGTTGCGTCGACGGAGTTCGGAGGATAGAGGGCCAACGCCGGGACTAGGCACCCCGTTTCTCATCGGCGCTACAGGTTCTTGACCAAGACAATTTTTATCTTTAGTTAGAACCGCAGCGACAATTGGTGTAATATAACTCTGCAGTACTTTAAAACGATGCATGTTATTTTCCTATTCGATCATTTTTTGTATGTACACCCTACGCTCAACTGGATAGGCTTGCCGACGCGTAAACCCAGGCTGCGGTGTTTAGAGGACGGATCCTCACAACCGGCCGGGTGTGCTTGCAGCCAAGTAAACCACCTTGCCATTCTCAGCATGGCCGCTCAAACTTTTGAGCGGACTCGAAACAGAACAAGGGCGTTGCCAATAGCGGGAAGGCCACCTTGCCGTTCTCGACGCGGCCGCTCGAACTGTTGAGCGGACTCGAAACAGAACAAGGGCGTTGCCAATAGCGGAAGGCCCCATCACGTGTAGGTTTTTCATACAAAGAGCAGGATCTTCGAGGAAAACAACCTTGTACATAAAGGAATTACTCAAAGTTTCGAATGACTTAGCTTTTCTGTCGCGGCAAATGATGTCGCTTGTTCGGTCATCTTCTTCCTGGGGGTGACGACCATGATGAAGCCGCTGCGCCAACTAGACCAGATTTTCACAACTGCCCGCCTACCTAGCGCGCCAGAGATGTCGGGGGAAACGACACCTATGGGATCGCTGGGACCCCTTTTTGCTACGGTTGGTGGGCGCGGGGTTGCACAAAGAGCGGGTCTAGAAGCCAGCACAAGGATCGTTTACCTAGGTTCGGGCCGCAAGGATGCGTAATACCCTAGTCCTGCTTTTGTGTATATTTGAGTGTTCTTGAGTTCTTGAACTAGCTAAGATCTGAATCCCTCTCCAGTATGCCTCGGGCCTCCTTTTATAGTCAAAAGGGGCTGCCACAGTGGCACACAGGAGGTGGAAAGGTATACAGTGTACAAGCTTATCACCTGTCATCACAGGACAAAGTGCATTAAATGCACTACTTAGGTGTCCACTTGCTTTATCAAGGGCGGTAACGAGGCCCGTCCCGTCCGTCGCCGCTCCGCCTTACTCGGACACGCGTCCAAACCAACGAGGCATGCAGCACCATGTAGGCTGGCTGGCTGCTGAGTTGGCATGGTGGTAGGGTCTTCACAAAGATCTGCATGCCGCCACGCTGGTGTTTGGCTAGTTGGATTAGTATCCACGTACTGCCACGTGGGTACTTTCTTCAGTTGGTGGGTTGGCCGCTGAGCTGGGGCGGCGATGGGGCGGCAAGGTCTTACCGCGGTCCCGCGTATATTCCCGGCGAGGGTCTTGCCGGGGTCTTGTGAGCGTCTTCGGCAGGGAGCCTTGCTAGGGCCTCGTGGGCATCCTCGGCAAGGAGTCTTGCGATTGTCTTGTCTTCTGGTCATCATCTAGTCTTGTGTGTTTCTGGTTTCCACAAAGATTTGCATGCCACCATGGAGGTGCCTCCTGAGCCTCGGTTCCAAAGTGGTCGATGGCATTGGAACCCTTGGGCTCAAGGGTGGCGGCTCTACTGGTGTCGGGCAAGTTGCCCCGGCAAGGCTCTTGCCGCGGCTGTGGAGGCCACCCCAGCAAGGGCCTTGCCGAGGGAGTCCACCTCGCCCTCCTGCTCTTCGTGTTGCTCACTTGGCGTTGTTCTGGTTGTCTTTGCGCTTGTACTTCTGTGGCACCCCGGCTCAGAGCGACCGGTTTACCCTGCATTGCCAGCCCAGAGACCATGTCTTCTGGCAACACACAACATATTGGTACAGAAAACAACCACTTTATTGATGCTAGCGGAACAGAGTTCATATTACAATAGCGGTCGAGGCCAAGCGGCACACTCGGTGCGGCTGATCAATATGTACATTATTTAGTGAACATAAAGGGGCCTTGACCCGAACAACTACGCGGCAGCGGAATAAGGTCGTAGCGGAAGCTCCATCTCACAGGGACACCGATGTGGACACGATCTAGACTCGAACAACGCTCCTTTCCAACGAGACTTTCCTGAAATCTGGCATGACACGCCAGGTCAGTACATTGAATGTACTTGCAAGCTCACAACAAGCATAATCATAATGACAAACAATATCATGATATTTAGCCAATTATTAATGATGCAACACTATATGTCAACATGATGTGATCATGCTCGAACGTCCCTCAGGACAACTTACCAACCGTGATCATCCTCAGATCACAACCACCACCAACGTGGTAAAACACACCACCAATGTGGTAAAACACACCACCGACGTGGTAAAACACAATGACTCGTGATCCTTACGGCGATCACAACCACGACCAATATCTGGTCCCAAATTCCTCGATGGCCTTTCTGCCATCCTTGACAATGCAAAGTTTACAGCTTAGTGTGCAATTTTTATTATTCGTTGACTCATGGTGGGACCTACTACGAGGTGTCCTTAACCGTGGACGCGGCTATCGATAGATTATACACTCTGCAGAGGTAGCACACTGGACCCACACCACGGAACCCATGGCCTCGCACTCCCATTCGGGTGGACCAACGGCATTCCGACGAAACTCCTCCATTGTCACAACACTCTCCCGGCCACTCCGACCCAAATCCCCAACGGGCTGGTCCTAGGTGGCCCCGTGTCTACCAAAGACACCCCGACAACCGTCGTGGCCAAACTCCCACTCGGGGAAACTCCCACTTGGGGAAACTCCCACTTGGGGAAATCGGTACCATAATCTCATTAACGAGCACACAAGATTATGCCTGCTTGCCGGGCCAGGGCAAACAGGACATAACCTTCCCTAGATGGAGGCACCGACCAGAGGCCGTGTCAATGGACCGAATCAAGGCCCCCCATAAAGGCAAATGTGGTTACACTGGAAAGAACTCCATTCAGCGGCACCATGACCTAGTCAAGGGTGTATTCAAGTTGAGTTATTTTCAGTTTCAACTTTAAACTAACAATGACCGGTGTCATAACATGCCATGAAATGCAAAACAACACATGCATCATAAAATTGACCGACGTCATCTATACACCAAGCATGACCGTCAACAACTCACGTTACTTTACTAGCTCAAATGACTCATAACTTAACCAAAAAATATTTTTGTAACAAGTTTCATTAATTTCTTACGCAAGAAAGCAATCCCGATAACTTTTTCATATGCATAGTAAAAGATTCTTCTATCAACAATCCTTACTTTCTTTATCACTAAATTAAGTTCAAACTTTCTGTAAAACAAGTAATATGATTTAACAGAATATTTTCTAACAAATTTTTACCAATTTTAGGAAGGCAAAAGTATAGCTAAAATAACTACCATGCATAACAAAATTATTTCTAACATCACCTCAAATAAATCTTAACTTGCTTTATTCACTGAACTAGTTTCAACTATTCTGTAAATCAAGCATAACAACTATTCAACATTTAACAGAATACAAATAACTCAATAATTCTTTAAATGCATGGATTAATCATTTCATTCAAGTGGGAAAATCACAAATATTGCAATGGCATCATAAAAATGTTGCCGTGGCTTGCCTTAGTGCAGATGAGGTTCACAAGCCTCCTAGTGATCCTCAAGACAAGCCTCACCTTCTGAAAATAATTTTAAACACAAAAAGAAAATATCAAGAACACTTCTGAAATTCACCAGAAATTCTAAACAGCTCAGAAAAATCTCATCTTTGGTGAGCTGTTAGATTTCCTTTCAAGGAACACAATGACTTATGGTTAAAAAGTTATAACTGTTTGAAGTGTTCTATAAATTCAAATGAATTAGAATAAAAGAAAAAGACTGGGGGGTGACGTCGAAGGCGTAAAGCCCAGGGGCGCAACCACTCGTACCGCTTCGCGCGCGTACTGAGTGACTGACTAGCGGGCCCCGCTAGTCAGGTGGGGGAAGAGGGAGAGGGAAACAGAAATGGTCGCGGCTTCGCCGGAGCTCTCGCCGGCGACGAGGGCCCTTTGGCCAAAACGAGAGGGAGGGATGGCAAGAGGAGGTCGAGGCGCACCTGCCCGTACCCGTAGCGTGGCTAGGGGTGGTCAGACGACGTCGGAATCGAGCTCGCGAGCGGAGGCAGAACGAGGAGGTCGCCGGAGTTGAAGAAGACGGCGAGCAGAGGCCGCTCCGAGGGCTCCAAGCGGGCGAGACGGCCTCACCGAAGAGGGGCGGAGGCCCTGGAGGGGTCGCCCAGGCCTGGGAGGGGCTGGAGCTGCCGCGGCGACCAGAGGGCATCGCCGGCGAGCTCGAGCTCAGGGACGGCGGCTCGAGGCCTGCCCGGCCGGGCTACGGCTTCCTACTCGACCGTGGAGTGTGTGTGAGTGCTGGAGGATGCTCGAGGAGGTTGGGGAGGGGCTCTATATATAGGCGAGCGGCGAGGGTGCTTCGGGCTTCGCCGGTGGACACCTGTCCACGGCGCCCGGCGACGAGCGGCGTTAGTGAGAGGGGGAGAAGGCGACGGAGGTCACGTGGCCACTGTGGGCGAGCGGAGACGAGCACAGGATCAAGGGGGTGACAACGAGCACAGTGCGCCCGCACTGTTGGGCTGGCCGGACCTTGCCCGTGCTCGCTGCGGCGAGCTCCGGCGTCGGCGAGTGCCATGGTGGAGTTAATGGTATCGAGACGATGATGGTGGCGAGTTTTGGCTAGGTTTGGCAGTCGGGGGAAGCGAGCACGCGCGAACAGAGTGCTCGGCGGCTCCCAGAGCGCGTCGACACGCATGCCTGGCATCGTGGACATGCGTGGTCACCGCGCGAACTCTCTCCACAGGCCAGCCTTCGTCCAAAATTCATGTCTGGCATGTTGTTCGCGGTGGTTTTGAAGTTTACCACGGTTTGGTTTGGATCCAGGTGCAGTAGAGAAAGTTTTACAAGTCTTGTAAGTTTCTGGACAGTAACTTTGTGATGTTACTGTGGTCAAATGGCTGGGAGTTTGAAGTTGTGCTTTGGAGGCTAGCTTGGAGTTACTAAGGTAAATAAGCACAAGAAAGATCAGGTCAAATGGAGCAAGTAAAATGGTAGTTGCTGTAGAAACCACCATTTCTGTCCAGAACAGAAAAGATTTTTTGTAGCAAAAATATTTCAAAAAGTGATGAAATATTTTTGCTCAGGGAGGTGCCCTAGGGTCCCTAGAATATTTGTGAATTATCTTAGAATTTTCTGAGGCATAAAAATTAGGGTTGCTTTGGAGCAAACAGATTTGGCTTAGGGTTTTAGAGAGAAAATGAATATTTTTCATTTAAGAAAAATATTCCAAATATTATTTTGTGGTGGATCAGAAGTGAAATGATGGTTTGTGATTTTGTTCACAAGTTTTCAATTTCATTATGTAGAATGAAGATAATATTTTTGTTGTATTTTTTGTCCATGTAGAGGATACAAGACATCATATTAAGTAATTAATTAATGAAATAATGAATTAACTTACGTATGTGTATGTTTATGCCTCGCTCTTTGTCCCTCCCAATGAGAGGGCGATGATAAGGACGATTGTCTTCGGGTGTCCTCCAACGTGGTTGACGGATTGGCGGTGTGAGGAAATGTGTGACTATGGAGGGAGCTCAATAATTGGGCTACAATGATAGGAAGAAAAGATGTTATGGGAAGAGAGTGGTTGATTACAAATCAAGTGTTAGCTATGTTGCAGCGACTGTCCATACAGCTGAATTTTGGAGAGCCTACCGGCCGTTCGTTTGATATTCAAACATGCCCAAATATACAAGGAAGAAATGTCCAAACATGCCCAAATATATAAGAAAGAAATGAGCTTCGACCTTGAAGACAACTTTAGTCATTTGTTTAATTTATTTATATGCACTGTATTGTAGCCCGTAGCAACGCACGGGCGGTCTACTAGTATATATATATATATATATATATATATATATATATATATATATGAAAATTCTGCTCCTAATTTTTTTTAGGATAGGGCCATTCTGTTCCATTTTTTTTTTGAGGGCAATTCTGCTCCTAATTGGGCGGGTGCGTGCGCAACATTTGTAACGGGCCGGTATGTTCCGATTTACAGGCTAGTTCACGGGCTAGCTCATGGGCTCTTCGCAGTGTACAACTACTAGGAGGAAAATGATGGTGAGGTTCAACTAAACCCTAAACCCCCAAAAGCCCTTTCTTTGCCTTCCCGCCGCCGGCAACCGGCCACCGAAGCCGCAATGGTCTCCGCCGAGTACTCCATCGACCTCAAGCTCTCTGAGCTTCTCAAGCAAGCGCGGCCGAGCGCTACCTCTCTCCGCGCCGCCGGGGAGGCCACGGACGCCGTCGGGGAGCTCATCAAGAGCGTGCCGCCGCAGCAGGCTGCGCCGGAGGCTGCCTCGGGGTTCGTGATAGACCTGGGCCTCGCGGCCGAGAAGCTAGCGTTTTCCTTCCGGCCGCCGGAGGTGGTGCGGCTCGCCGGGAGCCACGCGGCCGGCGCGGTCACCAGACCCGACGTCGCCGCTGACCTTCTCGTCCGCTTGCCTAAGGTATGTGTTTCACTTTGCTTTAGTAAATTTATTATTAGTTTAGAAAACTTCCACAGAGGATTCTCAACTATGCTATGATGTCCAAAAATTCTTGTTGGTTCACAAAATTATAAGTACAAACGTGTCTACTCTACATGGAGCGAGGCCCTTTAGTCAATCTAATGGAACCAGGTGTTACCTACTTCAAATATTACTCCAGTTCTTGGTATCATTTTGGATGTTGCACAAATTGGCATGTGATCGCCACCCTTCCAAATACAGTTATATTCATACTGTTTAAGCTTCTATCGAGGTTTTGACCTACCATTATCTGTGATTATGCTGTATGGGTTTAATGATTTTTTTTTTGCTGCTTTTATAGGAATGCTTTCATGAAAAGGATTTCTTGAATCACCGGTACCATGCAAAGAGGTGTCTTTACCTCTGCGTCATCGAGAAGAGCTTGAGGTCTTCTCCTTTAATCCGTAAGGTTTCATGGTCTACCTTCCAAGATGAGGCACGAAAGCCTGTCCTCCATGTATATCCAGGTTGTTGTTCAAACAAATTACCGCGCTTCATTTTTTTTTACTTCAGTGTGCATTCAAGGTTAATACTCATGCACTTAAATGTGTGGTCCTTGCGTTCTCTTCTTATTTTTCAATACTTCCATTCGCCCAGCAACAGAAATTGCAGAACTTCCTGGGTTCTATGTCAGGATAATCCCAACGGCAAGCTCTTTATTTGATCTTTCAAAGCTAAATCTGTCAACAAGAAACAATGTCCGTGCATATACAAAAGGTAATCTGCCTGCTTTAGAATCACCTGAACCCATATTTTTGGCCTTGAATATAGGAATATTTGTTATAAACAACTGATCAGATTTGCATCACAGATGGCATAAACCAACCGACACCTAGGTATAATAACAGCATATTGGAGGATATGTTTCTGGAGGAAAATGCAGAATATACCGGCAGCACCTTTGCAAATTGGAAAACCTTGCAAGAGGCATTGGTTTTACTAAAAGTAAGGAGTTCTTCCTCAGTTTCATATTTCTTATAAAAAATATGGATCAAATGTCTGCATGTCTGGGGTTTCTAGTAACCCCTTCAACAACTGTCTGATGAGGAAATACTTCTATATTGACAGTGCAGCAGAAGTCTACTTATTGGTTTTCTCCTGAATGGCAATCTAATATTTAGTTTGAAATGCAGGTTTGGGCACGTCAAAGAACTTCAATATATTCACATGATTGCCTCAATGGATACTTAATATCTGCCATCCTTGTGTTTCTTACCATGGACTCTGGAGGAAGTATAATTAATAGATCAATGACCACAAGACAAATTTTCCGTGTTGCAATCAATTTTTTTGGTACATCCAAGCAACAGAAAGTTGATATTTCATTTATGTTTAATTGTTTACTATATCAATCTCTGTTTGCTTGTAGCAACTTCGAAGATGTGGTCGAAGGGCTTGGTGATTCAGCCAATGAAGAAGCGTACTATCAGCAAAGAGGTCTTATATATAGCTTAATCCTCAAATAATTGTATTATTGGCTAGGCCAGCTCCCCTAGAATAACAGGAGCAATATTCCTTATAGAATCATAATTTCTCCAGATAAGTTATTTGCCTTAGTGTGAACATGGTCAAAAATTGGCACCCCAAGCTTAGGTATGCCTAGCTGGTTATACTAACAATGAAATTGGTGGTCAGGCGCACCTCTGCCTGTAATTCAATAATAACTAGTAGGCTGGTAATCCCTCCGCTCGTAGTATAGATCTTGGTGCATGACGGATAATTCTGGATTGAATTTTTGCATGCAGTGCTAATAATTTGTGGGGTAATATTGAATATTCAGTTATTATGATCTTCTGATCCATGAATTTTTCAGGGCATTGCTCATCTGCTGAAAACATTTGATGTTGCCATATGTGATGTATCTGGCCATGTCAATCTGGCATTTCGGATGACGAAGTCAGCCTTTTCAGAGGTAGGTTTGACTATGAAAGTACCCTATGAACACCAATTCCACATCTCATGTATATGTATGCATCTACATAACTATGGTGTGATATGACCACCATGATAGAAGTTCAGTTTTCCTTGCTCCATGTGTTCAGAATATTACTCACCCCAATTGTTAAGCTTGCAATTTTCTTTGTCTATTATAGTCTCCATCTTACACCGAATCATTTCTTATTCAGCTCCAAGATGAGGCAGCTTGCACACTTAATTGCCTTGATAAATGCAGAGATGGTGGATTTGAAGAACTTTTTATGACCAAAGTTGATTTTGGTGCTAAGTTTGATTCATGTTTGAGGTATGTTCAGTTAAGCAAGTATGTTGTGTCACTCTCATGTATATTGCAATTTTGCATTATGCTCTTTCACTGGAGTTTCTATTTGCATGGCTATATGTTTGAGTGAGCAAGTGATTGATTTTGGAAGACATCGATGAAATGATGATTATTCCATCTATATATTTTAAATTTCTACATAGTTCACAAATGTTGGAACTTGACAAGTGCTCCCAGTTCCCATTTGGCAGCCTCAACTTAGATGCCATTTTCCACTGCACATTTTTGACTGGGAAACTGTAGGGAAGGCCCTGACACTACTTTTTTTTTATTAATTTGAGCATATCTAGAAACTCCAGGGCATAGCGGATGGTTAAATCATGCTGAAAATGTCAAGAGAGGTCGGGGTAGACCAAACTTGACATGAGAGGGGTCCGTTAAGAGAGATCTGAAGGACTGGAATATCACCAAAGAACTAGCCATGGACAGGGGTGCGTGGAAGATAGCTATCCACATGCCAGAACCATGAGTTGGTTTTGAGATCTTATGGGTTTCAGCTGTAGCCTACCCCAACTTGTTTGGGACTAAAGGCTTTATTGTTGTTGAACATATCTAGAAAAACACAGAGTGTGTGTGTGTGGGGGGGGGGGGGGGGGGGGATGTGCAAAGGGGAAAACCAACTAAACTGGTCATCAGGGAGCATGTGAGCTCAGGATCAAAAGAGCACTTTTGCTAAAGCCATAGGTGTAAAACACCGGCCTTAGCTGGGGAGACCCTGAGCTGAAGGTAAGCAAAAGACATTCCTTCCTAAATAATCGGAACCATGAGCTTTGGGGGGCAGGGATATTGTTTGCTTCCAGATGCACCAACATGCAGTGATCATAATTTCCATGAAGAAAGCCTTGCCAAAGGCAGCTGTGGTACAGGAGAATGTCTGGAGGTATTATTGATAAAATTAAGGTGGACGCCAATTCTATGCCAACAGCTCCCTGCTGGAGGGACAGGATAGGAAACGATGATCCTGCAGATCCCGTTGAAAGAGAACACAGCAAAGGGAATCAGATACTCGGAAGTTCTTTCTATGCAGAAAATCTCTTGTATTTAATCTGTTATTTAGGAGGAGCCAAGCAAAGCCTTCGAGCTTTGCCGTAGACTACGACCAAACCCAACTGAGAATTGCAGGAGCTTGATTCTGAGAAAATGACTGGGAATACGCTTTTGTGGAGGAGTAATGATCATTCCCCTAAGAGTAGCTCCAAAAGTCATCTTCCTCATTGTTAATTTTGGATGTTCTGGAGGATGCTACTGAACATAAGAAACTCATCAAAGGTTTGCGAGGAAAGTGGTAGTTGTAACAGGTCCAGAAGGTCATTCATGTCTAGTGCCTGCTTAACTTAAAAGGGAGTTGTTCATTGCAAAAGAGTGAAGCCTCGGTAGGAGGTCCTTAAGATAAGAGGCTGAACCATTCCATTTGTCAAGCCAAAGATGGACAGAGTTGCCCTTTCTGATGGAGCAGGAGGCAAAGCTGAAGAATTTGCTCTGTAACTTGATCACATGTCTCCCAAAAGGAACCATATTTAGAGCTAGCATTACCGCACATCTTTGCTGCTATTGTCATAATCAGCTAATTTCCCCTTACTACCATAATTCTAAGAATGTTTGCAAATTTTGAAATTTCAATTTGCTATCCAGTCCTAATTTAAGACTTAAAGCTAGCTTATCAAGTTCTCATGTGATCCTTCTTGTTTTCACTGTCAGGATTAACTTGAAGGGGAACTCTAAAGTTACTGCATTAAGCTTCTGCTTGGATGATGAATCATGGCGAGTACTTGAAAAAGATGTTCAGTCCTTGCTGCAACAAGGACTTACAGATAGAACAAAGATGATCCGTGTTCTGTGGAGAAGCACACCTTCTGAATGGAATATAATGGATGTATGTGACATTTGTGTACCATAACTGAACACTTATGTTTGCGTTTCAATCTACTGACAAACACAGCTTTATAGGGCTTCTCAGAGTTTGGTAGCAGCCCACTGATTGTCGGTGTAATGCTTAGCTTGTTGGAGAAGAGTTATCGTCTTGTCGATATTGGTCCAAATCCTGAAAATCATGATGAGGTGATTTCCATTTTATAGATTACAGAATAATGATCAACTGCAATTACTGTAGTCTAACACACGTGTATTGTGCTCATTAATCCCAAGGCTATTAAATTTAGGAAATTCTGGGGAGAGAAAGCTGAACTTAGGAGATTTAAAGATGGGGCTATTGCTGAAAGCACAGGTATTGCATTTTTGTTGCCATTGCCAGTGAAGAGCATACACTAGTTGAATAAATACTTGATACTAATGGATTCTACTTACTAAACTGTAGTGTGGGAAACGGAGACTTGGGAGAGGCATACGATCATCAAAAGAATTGCTGATTATGTGCTTACCAAGCATTTGCTGTTGCAGCAGGAAGATCTCACTCATGTTGTTGATCAGCTTGACTTTTGTCTCTTGGTTGGTGGCCAAGGTAAAGCTAAGCTTTATATGTTGTGATTCACATGTCGAGTTTCGGATTTAAATCATGTTTAATTGGAATTATGCAGATCCAGTGTCATCTTCTGGAGCTTTGCTTGAAGCCTTTGATACTTTAGCTAAGCAGTTGCGTCTATTGGATGATGTTCCTCTTAAAATATCTACTGTGCAACCTCTAGACTCAGGTCTGACAGAATAATTTTATTACTCCCTCCGTCCCAAAATTCTTGTCTTAGGTTTATTTAGATACGGAAGTATCTAACACTAAAACGTGAATAGATACATCCGTATGTAGACAAATCTAAGACAAGAATTTTGGGACGGAGGGAGTATTTACATACCCTGTTCATTTTTCTTACTATTTAACTTTTGCTTATGCCAGCCTTTAGGCACACTTCTGTGTTCCCCCCTGAACCTCATCCGTTGGCATATGAAAAGAGTTCTCAGAGGCTGCCCAATTTTGCAGCAACTTGTGTTCGGTCTTTGGAAGTCATGATTCAGGTATGCTGCTCATTAGTTGTGTTAAATATCACAATGGGCAATTATTTATGGAGCTTGACTGCTCGATACCTTCCATGTCATGTTCCATATCTGTCTGTTAGCGATTCTTCATTTTAGAGTTTCTTTTCACAAATCTCTTTCCTTTTACCCCCATTTTAATAACAGCTAGAGGGATCTGGTAACTGGCCCTTGGATCCTGTAGCCATGGAGAAGACAAAGTCTGCATTTCTTTTAAGAATTGGTGAAAGGTATGTGACATCATTGATGAACTATTTCTTGCTTATGTTCAGTTCCCACTTCATTGGCTAAATTCGGTGTTATATCAGTCTGGAGGATCGAGGAATGTTTGTTACAGCCAGTGAAGACGAGGTCAATGTTCTTACATCTGGATATTCATTTTTGCTCAAAATATTTCATGAGAGAGGTTTGGTGGTACAAAAGCAAGGTTAGCTTCTCATTATGTATGATTTTTATTTCTTATTTTTTAACTGACTTATGCAAAAAGTTCACGCAGTTTGCCAATTCCATAATTTTATCTATTTATCTCAGCTGGAGACAGTAACATACAAAGTGCTCCATCAGAAGATAAGGAGCTCTTTTTTCGTAGTCAGCACTCAAGTATGATCAACGGTCTGCATGGTATTTACCAAGCGTATGGGCCGGTTGTGAGGTAATTATTAAGGTTTCAAAATTGTTAGTTAACTCAGCATTCCTGAAACCCTAGTATATCTTATGATATGTTCTTTCCGTTTCAAAGGCTAGCAAAAAGGTGGATTTCCGCACATCTATTCTCTTCATTTATCTCAGAGGAGGCGGTTGAATTGGTGGTTGCCTACCTATTTTTGAGGCCGTTTCCATTCCATGCCCCCTCTTCACGGGTTACTGGGTTCCTTAGGTACAATTTTGTAATCTTGTAAACCTTACTTTTAATATTACTACTCCATACTTGTCAGTTGAGAGAAGTGCATATTTCAACCCTGAACTCTTGCCCTAGTCTATTTTACAACCCTGAACTTTAATACCGTCTAAATTACAACCCTCAAGTCTCAAAACCGGTCAGGATTCAACCCTCCCCTCCCTGTTGACCGGTTTTGACCTGGGGTGACCAGTTTTGACTAGTTAACGGGTCCAATCAGCATGCCACGTCAGAATTTTTTTCAAAATTTCAAGAAAATGTAAATAAAAATCTATAAGATCGGGAAAAAAATATAAAAAGGCAAAATTCCGAAAAAATTGTTCGCGAAAAAAGCTAGGGAAAATAAAAATGATTTTTTTTCCTGGAATTTGAGTTTTTGGGTTTTTTTCTGGATTTTTTTTTGGAAATTCGTTTTTTTATTTTCCGTGTTTTTCGGAAATTGGATTTCTTATTTCTTTTCCTGGATTTTCTTCGATTTTACAGGTTGTTTCCTTAGAAATTTTGCATTTTTTGCTGATGTGGCATGCTGACTGGACCTGTTGACTAGTCAAAACCGGTCAACAGAGAGGGGAGGGTTGAATCCTGGCCGGTTTTGAGAGTTGGGGGTTGTAATTTAGATGGTATTGGAGTTCGGGGTTGTAAATTAGACTAGGGCAAAAATTGAGGGTTGAAATATGCACTTCTCTCTTGTCAGTTTCATTGTTTTGTGTCATATAAGAACAGAACATGAAGCAAACATATTTGTTAAAAAATAGAATGAAGAACACAATAATTAATCTCCTAAATATCTATTTTAATACATGCTTTTGTTCTAAAATTAATACCCAAGATTTAGCGTTCTGGTGAGTGATATCAATGTTTTGATAAGGACTATTAAAGAATATGCTTTTTCTTGATATAAAGGTGGTCCAGCAACAGACTTTAAGATATGTGTTGGAATACTGACCCTGGCTATTGCTTTTGACTTGTAATAATTGCTCCAGGATAACAGCACCTTTACTACTATATGTTCTTGCAAATAAATTTACCATAAACCCATGATGTTATTACTGTTAAAGTATTTGTGGATCGCGCAACCTTTTCCATCAGTTCGGACTTTTGGTTCTACTGGTTGGTGCATGACACTTAATAATTAGTTACCTCAGAAAAGTTTGGGTACCACCCCCTCTCTCACCTATTTCAGTAGTCGGTTATATTTTTTTACTGGTCTCGCAGGCACATGAAAGCTTTATATGTCCTCTGACCAGTTACTAAAAAATTGACAGGTTCTTGCGGTTGCTATCTAGTTTTGACTGGACCTTTTCACCCATGATTGTGGACATAAATAATGACTTCAACCTGAAGGATGAGAAAGAAATCAATGTTTGTTCTCTGGTTCTCTTTTTTATCTTTTCACATTTGAATAAGCTGTCAAGCCGCTAACATATTGAGAGATGCAACCGCAGGAAAACTTTATGCTGAGCAGAAGATCTTATGAACAAAATCCTCATGATATAGAGCCTGCAATGTTTCTGGCTACGTCATATGATAAATCATCTGAAGCGTGGACAAAACAATCACCAAGCAAGTCGGTAGGTGTTTATCTTTTTGTACAGATGTAAAGCTAGTTACTGTTATGTAATTCAAGTCTACATCAATGATAAAGCTACAAAAGGTTAATGGGGAAATCATGCACTATATCTCCAATTCTTGTGCATCAACAACATTTCCCAATGTTTAAGTGTCAAATCTTGTCTCAATATCATGAAAAGCATCTATATGACATCTCTTGTCGGAATCAACTAGCGCGCGATACAGTACAACACGACGATGACATGTGCGATGGAACAAAGGTTGTGCTGGCATCATGCATGGTCACGATCACGCGTGCGTGGGGCTGATCGTTGAATTGGGTGGCGCACATTGCGTCGCGAAGAACGACTGGGCAATGTTCGCTCCATAGAATTACCGTTCTTATCAGTGCATCTTCTATGGTATTTCTGCATGAGAAGCACCTATATGACATAACCAGCAATTGCATGAGAAGGGTGACAAGAAATGTCATAATCTGGGGAAATGCCATATAAGGCTTTTGCCGGAGATGCATCTATGATAATTGCTAGTCAATTACAGTTTCAGAACCAAATGGGTCTATTTTATTCATTCACCTTCTGTTCATTTAACCACAGGTTCTTAAACGGATAGCTTCTTACGCTAAAAGCAGCGCTGAGCTGTTAACAAATCTTATCATCCATGGTCAATCAGGCCAATATACATGGGAGGTAAGGTTTTTCTGTCATCACTTGATTGGTTCACTGTCTCATTAGGTTTTGATTTTCTCACTCGCTTTCATTTGCTATAGTGCCTCTTCCGAACACCTTTAAGCAATTATGACGCCGTTATACTCCTCCATAAAGAGAAGCTTTGCCGTCCTCACCATGTTCTTTTTCCTGCTGAGATTCCTAACGGTTAGTTCAGACATTAATATTTGTTGCTAACCAGAAACTAGATGAAATTCAACTCGTGTCATGTATTCTTGATGCAAATAACTTCCGGAACAACCTTGCAGGTAAGTTAGTAATCCAGGGCAAACCAAGCAATGATTTCCACCCTTATATGCCACTCAGTAAAAGTGTTGTGAGAAGCTTGCATGACACAAGAGATAAACTTTTGGTGAATTTTGACCCTACCGCATACTTCTTGCGAGACTTGAAGGTAAAATCGAAACTATCAAGCTTTGGTTGCATAAAGATATGTTAATCCATTAAGTATGATAATCCAATTTGTGTACAGTGTGCATTCCCTATGACCTTCAAATTGTGGCACGATTCGATTGGAGGGGACGCAATTGGTCTTACATGGGAGAGCTCAAAGGTATTTTTCTCACTGATTGCTTGTGTTGTAGATGACTGTTTCTTCACTTTAATCTTCCCACAAGTAGATACCCCATTTACTCAAATACTATGTACCCGTATCTGTTGCTAATAAATGTTTTATCATGCCGAGCTTTTTAGGTTGTGGCATATCCCAGGTATGTAAGTTGACTTGATTTTGTGTTGTTATTATGACAGAAGCGTGGCAGAGATGAGGATGATGAAGCCATGCCGGATCCAACGTCTATACTCAAGGAGGTT
Organism: Triticum urartu; assembly: GCF_003073215.2. Classification (NCBI taxonomy): domain Eukaryota; kingdom Viridiplantae; phylum Streptophyta; class Magnoliopsida; order Poales; family Poaceae; genus Triticum; species Triticum urartu. Next base: position 207,149,051 of record NC_053026.1, on the reverse strand, counting down.
GGAGATGTGGGTAAAGGGTTGGTGAGGAGTGTACATCTCCTCAAAGCACCAAAGCTCGAGTGAGCTTTTGCGTGAAGGAGTTTGCTGATGTGCAGGAGAGGACTCCTGGCTGATTTTCTACCACTGGCTAGAGAAAGGAAGACCCAGAGCCAGTGGACAACATGTTCTACAGCAAAGCAATGTATAAAGTCGTGACGATATCATGTGGTTGTTGTAACTCCAATTGGAAGATCAAGTCAGCAAAAATCTGTACCCAAATTTTGATTCTGAGTTCCAGAGTAGTATAGCGATGAAGTTCTATTTCCTGGTCATTTCAGAAAAAAAAAGGAATCAAAATCGAGCAGCTACTAAACGCAGGGTTACAGGAAATTTGCATTTGTCTGCCAAGCAGAATTCTCATGTAAAATTTGTTATACTCGGAAATGGCCTATTTCATCTGTCTTGTGAAATTCTTCAGTAGATGTGTCTACAATTCTAGCCCTTGCCAACTGCACATATCTGGTGAAGGGGCGTAGCAGCGAGAGAAGGGCTTCGGAATCGGAATTGTAGCAAAGGCGGGTGAGATCTCAGCGGTCAACAGGCGGTGTCCAAGACATGGATTGATCGCATGTCAGACATGAGTTTGATACTTGACTGAATTCATGGTCTAAACTATAAACAATGACAAGATCTCTACTCCATATGAGTACAAGTAGTATTTGGGTCCATGCCATGACGGCTGAATTTGGGAAATGGCAGAAGGTCCAGAACCCTAGCCACAACCCGATTTATCTAGATTCGGTAATAACACTCGGTGAAATAACCAATGGTAGAATTAAATCAGGTAAAACAGAGCAAGTGAAAGTTAAACAGTCAGGTCCTTCTCGACCGTTGATCTTCAGTCACTTCGCCTTGGTTGCTGGCTGGTAGCTGTTGGATGAGCCTGAATCTTTTTTCCGGAAGAGCTACACCCAACTGAATATGAAGGCACTTCTTCAAAGGGAAACGTTTTACGCCGGCTGACCGGCTTAATTAACTTTGAGCTGGTCGCTCGCACACATGGCCCTGGGCCCACGTGTGCTGCGCGCTCGCCACATAAACGCCTCGCGTGTCACTGCTTCCTTCTTATCCATTCGTCATTGACTAGGCCACTACCCCCATACCTTCCTCTTATCTCCTCATCTCCTCCACAAACCAAGGTGCGTCCATGGCCACCGCTGGACACAGCTACCCACCACCGTTGGAAACATATACGCCTCGCGTTTTTCGTTGTGAATCTGGTGTTGCAGGTGCGGGGGCCGCCGACGACAGTTGGCTGGAGCCGGGGGAGCTTCGAGCTTGAGGCTACCGTGCTGCAATCGGCGAGATGCAGGCAACCAGCTGCGCGGCGAGGTGCCGGGTCCTGCAACCGCCAATGCGTGGAGCTGGGACCGGCACGCGGCCGTGCTGCGACCAGCACATAGCGGTGCTGGTACCGACGCGGCGTGGTGCTACGACCAGCGCGGCGGCGACGGCCACCGTCGGCCAAAAAGCTACAACCATCTATGTCGATGGATGCAACCGGTGGTTACCAATGTTACAACCCCGTCCTCGGCACTGTGGTGACACGCACACCGGCGATGCTACAACGGCAAGACGAGGTGCTACTACCGGCAAGTTTTTTTGCTGGATCCGGCTTCGTTTTTTGCTGGAATCGACTAATTTTTTTTGCTTCAACAGATTACTGGACTTTTTGTTGCTTAAATTTGTTTTGCTGAAATCGATGTTAATTTTTGCTGTAACTGGCTTCGTTTTTTGCTGGAATCGGCTAATTTTTTGCTTCAACGTATTACTTGATTTTTTTGGTGCTGAATTTTGTTTCCTGGAACCGATGTTATTTTTTTGCTGGAACCGGCTTCGTTTTTGCTTCAACCATGTATTGGAGTTTTTGCTACGAGATTTTGTTTGTGCTAGAGCACGGTGGTGCAAATCGACGACGGAGGCGAGACGGAGGCGGCAAACAACAGGAGCGGAGTTGCAATCAAACTTGTTTATTTTGTCTCCGTCGGCTGATGTGTAGAATTGTTGCAAATCGGCATCTAGCAGGGGGTGGATCGGAGCTGGAACCGGCGAGTGTGCGGAGGCGGAGTTGCATCAGAAAAAGCAGCGACGGGAGATGGGATGGTGACTGCCGGCGCGTCGCAGCAAGCTCGGGCGTCGTCTTCGCTGAGACCGCGGGGGAGGAGGTAGCGCTGCGTGGGGGTGAGTTGCTCTTACACGCGTTGGGATGAGGACAACGCTCTGGGGGACGAATCCATGGCGTTTCTGTGGGGGGATTGTAGCGTTGACTAGTAAGAGAAGGGAAGAGAGCGTGAGATCTGACGGTCACGTGGTCTCCAATCGAACGGTCGGCAGCAGACCGGCCGAAAGTTGGGCCGTCAGACCGGCGCCTAGCACTGGCCTTCTTCAAATAGGTGTAGGCGGTCTGACATTGTCCCCTTGTTAGAGACGATGCGTCCTCATGGAGTTATTGCAGCCGCACGCCAATCATCGGTTGCTTGTTGAAATAATTTGGGCAACATGCACTTGATGAATTTAGCATTCTCCCGGGTAACCTCTGCCGGTTATCGATTTGTCCATTGAATCAACCATAGAACCACAATGATGTTGTGCCGAGGAATTTGCCATACCTGCAAAACAAGCGTTGGTTCCATTTCCAGGGTGCCATCTTCGTTCACCAGTGGTCTGGACTGGGAATAGCTCTTGGCCCAATATGTTGTTTCAATTGACTCATGTGGAACAGCGGATGGATTTTATGAGTTCAGGGAACTGCAGTTTATGGGCTACATTCCCCTGCACACAAATTAGGTCTGAATTCCAACATCTAGTCCTAATCATTGATTTGAGCTGCTCCAACAGTTCCAACACCTCAAAGCTCGATTCCTCTCAACCCTTCACTCAAACTCCACCATATTTTGATGATTGAAAGAGAATCACCCGATCTACGATTCCATCAAACCAAATCGTGATCCCCATACTTGTTATTCATCAAACTTGTTACTCTTGGAGATCAGGGACTCCTAGGTAGTAGGAGTCAAGGCCCTTAAGCTTCCTATTGTTGTGGTGTGCTATGGGTGTTTGTAAAGGTCCGGTGGTCGCCTTTAGGACCAACCATGAGTGATTTGAGGCTCATCCGTTGGCACGACTCAAAGGGAGACTAGTGTGATCCACTTAGTGGCTCTTCGGAGCTTTGGCTTGGGCACTTCTCCAACGAAGATTAACACTCCCAAAAGAGTGTGAACTTTGGCAAACATCCGCATCGCTGACTTGTGTGGTTAATCTGTTTCCGTACCATTACTTGTGCTTGCTTGCAAGATATCTTGTTGGTCTTGCTTATCTAGTGTATTAGCTTGCTTTCCGTATATGTTGTTCTCACCATAGATTGCATATCTAGATAACTTACTTTATCTGCATCTACCCTAAAATTTGAAAGTTAAGCTAAAATTTTGTAGTTACCTTTTCAATCCCTCCCCCTCTAGTTGACCAATTCGATCATTTCAAAATTGTATATGATGAATGCAAGGTCAAATGACCAAAGTAAACCACAAGTAAAGACCTAGGGTTAGGGATAACCGAAGACTCCAAAGACTAGTATGTATCCCGACGTTCACTTCATTGGAGGGAAGCTAGTCACCGTTCGAGGGGTGTGTGTTACCATGAATGTACACCAACATCACAAAAAGTCTCATCCTATTCTCCTTGAGATATCACCGCCCAGGCGATTCCCAACCATTCGTGGTAGACCTTAAGGCGGCCTCCAAACATTCACATACTTTGGGGCAAATCACATATCAATTTTTCATAAACACTCCTACCGCTAAGGAGCCTCCAAACTCGAAGAGTAACAACCTCGGTAAGCACAGGTATGGGGATCCAGATTTCCTTTGGTGAAAGTGTAGATCGAACGATCCTATTTGAATCATGAAGATTTGAGAGTGTTTGGTGAAAGTGTAGATCGGGCAAATACAAAAAGGGTGCGTGAAAGAGGCAACATTACCGGTACCCCGCAGATCGCCCCCCCCCCCCCCCCAAGGAAACCATTGGACCCCCGAGATACAGGGGCACAAGAGAAGATGTATATTTGAAGATTTGGATTGCTATGATGAATTTGATGTGTATTTGTATTTTTGTGCAGGTGTATGAAATGAAGTGAACTTAGCATGATCCCCACACTCGAAACATTACATCAACCCCTCTTAATGGTGCGGCTTACCTATTGACTTAAAAAGATAAATCAAAAACTTTGGTCTTTCATGATCTTTGCCGTCTGTGACGCCCGGATAGTTACGCTATAGTAACCCTCCGCTAATGATGCCACATCACCACGATTACTGTTGTTAATCTTGCGATGATTCGAATCCCGTTCAAATTTCAAATTTAAAGTCAGGTCAAACAATTAAAGTTTTCAAAAGTCAAAACTAAAATGATCTTAAGGTGACAAATAAATCATGGATATTATTGGTGGAGAAACAACATCTTTATAAAATAATTAAATACCCTAAAGTGATTAAAACATCAGCAAAACAATTAGTTATACTCCTAATATCTTTTACAAAATACTAAACTATTTTAGCTAGGTGCAAAAGTTAATTGCGGTAGTGGCATAATTAGTAATACTATTTTAGGTGCAACTTATGTATTTTATAAGAACTAAAATTTAATATAACAGTAAAAAGAAAATTAAGAAAAAGAAAAGAAAAACGAAGACAGAAAAATAAAGTAAAAGCAAAAGAAATCCCCCCTCCCCCGCTGGGCCTCGGCCCAGCTGGCCACCAGGACAACCAGGACAGCCCACCTAAACTCCCTGCTCCTTCCTCCTGTTCACCAATGGCCGTATGCGCGCCCTAGCCGTCCGTGCGCGATGCCGCCGGTGGATACTCGCCACCGCGACGCTACAGGGGCGCAGGAGGAGTATAAGACCGCCTCGACCTCGTGGACGAAACCTAGTTCCCCACCTTCATTTCCTTCCGTTGCTATCCTCTCCCGCACACGTGGACGAGCCGCCGTCGCCACGATCGCTGTCGATCCCGCGGCCCCCGACCTCACCGCGCCGTGACACCGAGTCCGCCCGCTCCATCGACGAGCGCTCCTTCGACTGGTGCTGCCCGTGGGAGCCCGAAGCCCCTGCACCGTCCTCTACCTCGTCGTCGACCCCTCGGCCCCGACGACCCCCACCGCGCGATTCGTCGCCACCACTGCGTCCCCGGCTTCCCCAAGCCGTCCCCCGCCCTCACTGTGAGCTTTGCCTTGTTTCCCCTTTCTCCCCTCCGACGATTTCGCGCTCTAGCTAGGACCCCGCCATGGATGGACCTGTAACACCCACGATGCGGCTATATCTCCCACGTGTCGGAGCACGACTTAGAGGCATAACCGCATTGTAGGCAATGTCGCAAGAGAGGTAATCTTCACACAACCCATGTAATGAATAAGGAAAGAGATACATAGTTGGCTTACAATCGCCACTTCACACAATACAAGAATAAAGCATTACATCATCCAAATACAAACAAGGTCCGACTACGGAACCAAAATAAAAAGAAGACTACCCCTAATGCTACAGATCCCCGATCGCCCCGACTGGACTCCACTACTGATCAACTGAAACAAAACAACACAACGAGTAAGATCTTCATCGAGCTCCTCCTTGAGCTCGGTTGCGTCACCTGCATGATATCATTGGCACCTGCAAGCTGGTTTTGGAAGTATCTGTGAGTCACGGGGACTCAGCAATCTCACACCCTTGCGATCAAGACTATTTAAGCTTATGGGTAGGAAAAGGTATGTGAGGTGGAGCTGCAGCAAGCACTAGCATATATGGTGGCTAACATGCGCAAATGAGAGCGAGAAGAGAAGGCAAAGCACGTTCGAGAATCTATGATTAAGAAGTGATCCTAGACTACTTATGTTCAAGCATAACTCCAACACCATGTTCACTTCCCGGACTCCACCGGAAAGAGACCATCATGGCTACACACGCGGTTGGTGCATTTTAATTTAAGTTAAGCTTTAGGTTTTCTACAACCGGACATTAACAAATTCCCATCTGCCCATAACCGCGGGCATGACTTTCAAAAGTTCAAAACCCTGCAGGGGTGTCCCAACTTAGCCCATCACAAGCTCTCACGGTCAACGAAGGATATTCCTTCTCCCAAGACAATCCGATCAGACTCGGAATCCCGGTTACAAGACATCTCGACAATGGTAAAACTAAACCAGCAAAGCCGCCCGATGTGCCAACAAATCCCGATAGGAGTCGCACGTACCTCGTTCTCAGGGAAACACCGGATGAGACTAGCTATGAGTAAAACCAGCCCTCAAGTTTCCCCGAGGTGGCCCCGCAGGCAGCTCAGTTCGGACCAACACTTAGAGAAGCACTGGCCCGAGAGGGGGGGGGGTTAAAATAAAGATGACCCTTGAGTCTGCAGAACCCAAGGGGAAGGTGATAGGTTGTTAGTGCAAATGTAAAACCAAGGTTGGGCCTTGCTGGAGGAGTCTTATTCAAAGCAAACTGTCAAGGGGTTCCCATTATAACCCAACCGTGTAAGGAATGCAAAATCAAGGAACATAACACCGGTATGACGGAAACTAGGGCGGCAAGAGTAGAACAAAACACCAGGCATAAGGCCGAGCCTTCCACCCTTTACCAAGTATATAGATGCATTAATTAAATAAGAGGTATTGTGATATCCCAACAAATATCCATGTTCCAACAAGGAACAACTCCAATCTTCACCTGCAACTAACAACGCTATAAGAGGGGCTGAGCAAAGCAGTAACATAGCCAAACAAAGGTTTGCTAGGATGAGGTGGGTTAGAGGCTTGACATGGCAATATGCGAGGCATGATAAGCAAGTGGTAGGTATCGCAGCAAAGGCATAGCAAAAGAGCGAGCATCTAGCAAGCAAAGATAGAAGTGATTTCGAGGGTATGGTCATCTTGCCTGAGATCCCGCAAGGAAGAAGAACGAGTCCAAGAAGAAGACAAACGGACGTAGATGAACGAATCCTCACAACTCCGGAACGAAACCGAAGCTAACGCGAGAAGTAACCTGGAAAGAAGCAAACAACATAGTAAACAACCATCACATAAACATGGCATGATGCACAATCAAGTATGATGCATGTCCGGTTTAATGAAGCATGGCATGGCAAAGTGCACGAGCAATCCTACAAATTAAGTGGAGCTCAATATGCAACTCCGTTGCATATTGACAAAACACCACATCAATTATTTAGTTCTCTCCCGGTTATGTACTCAACAATATTAAATGTTGTTTAAACATGGCAAGAGGTGAAGCATAACAAAACTATACCATCTAAACAATTTAAATGGGGCCGGATATAACAAACAACAAATCTGGTAAATCCCCATATGACTTAGTAATTTAATGCAACAACAATTTTAAACATTTTAAATGTTGTTATCATGATGCGGATGACATGTGCAAGTTTTATGGAGGTTTTATGAAAATGTTAACAAGAGCATTATGAAGCATTTTTCATCGTGGCGGAAAACAAAAGGGGTGCCACGGCGACGATAACGAAACGGTGCCACGACAACGTTCCGGTTCCGACAAATCATTGAGACATCGGTGCAAAAAAAAGTGTGGCGGGAGCGTGCAAAAGATGGTGGGGTGATCCCGGTTACCGGGTTCCCACGGGTCGACGACGGTGACAAGGCAAAAGAGGGGCAACGTGCACCGACAATTCGAGCACGGAGCAAGCATGAGCATCTCAACCATCGCAAGCATTCGTTCACGGACGTCGTCTCGGGGTTATACCTTCGAAGCATGCGTTTCGGGCGGAACGAGTTCGTAGTGGAAGTAGTTGTTCACGGGTCTTCGAGGGAAGTAGTGATTCACATTCGTTTTCGGAGAGGTACTTGACGAATCCAAGGTTTCCGAGGGCGACGGTAGTAGAACTTGGCGAATCCGAGTTTCTCGGAGGTCGTCATCGAACTTGGTCAAATACACGATGTGGGTTGACGTTCACTCGACGGCCTTCGGTGATGGTAGTTGTACACGGGTCTTCGGCGACAGAAGTAGTCGTACAACATTTTCGTAGGTGTTCGGGGTCACGACACGGAACTTGACGTCCACGGAGTCTTCGCGATTCGATGGTAGTGGTACACTTTCGTAGCCGTTCGAGTCATCGGTATAGGAAACTTGAAGGAATTTGGAATCACTTCGGAGCTGTCGTGGTACTTAGGGTCTTCGGACTTGCTGGTCTCGGTTCGTGCGACGGTAGTGGTACATCTTGTAGTGGAACTTGGCGCATCCAAGGTCTCCGGCATAGTGGTACACACACGTAGATGAACTTGACAGGGCGTCGTCATCCTGGTACTTGGCGTCCTCTTGGTCTCGACAGAGATGAAACGGAAAACAATGGTTGTGGTACATGGAGTCCAGGGGGCTTCGTGGGTCATCCTGCACTTGGCGATCTTGACGATTCCGAGGGTCTCGGCGGAGGCCATGGTACTCCTGATTGCACTAAGATGATCTAGCAGCAGCAAGGGCGTCGGGGAGGACGGCCTCAGGTCAACGCGACCACGAAGTAGAGGCGAGGCCATGACACTGCTGGATCTGGTGTGAGGAGGTCGGGAATGGCTTGTTCTGGCCGGCGACGAGGCAACTTCTCCCCGTCCGGCAAGACGACAGGAGTGCGGGGATGACGAGTCTCGACGACGAGAGGGTGCAGCAGCTGCTGCTGTCGGCGGCGACGTCTAGGCGGGTTGAGGGCGACGCGGAGAAGCAAGAGGAGAGGCAGGGCGACGGTCGGATGGCGGGGTTGCCAGAGGGAGCAGAAGGAACTCGGCGACAGGGCCTCAGCAGCAGGGGCGCGGCCATGGCGGGGCTTGGCTGCTCGTGGAGGACGGTGGGCGCCGGAGCTCCTGCTCTGCTGTAGCGGGCATGGGGACGAGGAGGTGGAGCTCGAGCGCCATGGCCCGAGAGGGAGAGAGAGGCTGCAGGGCCTGGAGGGATCGAGAGGAGAGAGCAAGAGGAAGATGGGATTGAGGGAGATGGGGATCGAGCGCGGTGTCTCCTCTCCTGGCGGCGCGAGGGAAGGAATCAAGGGAGAGGGAGATGTGGGATCGAGGCCTAGGGTTACGGGGGCATGCGGGCTGGCCTCGGAAGAAGGTTGGGCCTTGGAGGCCGGCGCGAGAGTGGGCCTAGGGAGGCCCAGTAGAGAGGAGGGGGCCAGTTGGGCCTTAAGGCAAAAGGGCAGGCCTGGCAGGCCTGAGAGGCTGGGCTCTTCTCTCCCTCTATTTGCTCTATTCAAAAACAACAGAAAAAGGAAGAAAAGGGAAGAAAAGAAAAAGGTAGAGAAAGAGTTTGGGCACGGGAATAAATTTCCCGGACTCGCAAAAACGCACATGTTCCAAGAAAAATGGAGTGGACATTTTTGAAAGTTTAAATTCAAACTCATTTGATTTAAAATCAAATGGTTTGAATAGGAAGTGAGGGTTAGGAAGGTCCAAAAATGTTCGGATTTTTGGTGGAGCTCCGGAAAATGATGAAATAAATATATGGCAAGGTTTGAGGAGCAACTCGAAGCAGAAAAGACTTGAGAGTTACATTGCAAGTGTGTCACGGTAATTCCACAAGAATGGAAATATTTATAATAGCTCCCTAATATCGGGAGGATATGTTATAAAGTGAAGTCACCCTTCCCTCGGTTTAAATGGACCGAAGATCCATGCAATTTACTTAAGTGAGTTTTTAGTTGGCTTTGAGAAAATGATGGCATGATGACATGATGCAATGCACATGATGCAACGAACCAAAACGAAAAACACATGACGAAACCCGGAAACCCTGGAAGGCATCTGAAGCTCCGGTCTTGGGGCGTTACAACACTCCACCACTACGAGAGGATCTCGTCCCAAGATCTAGGATGGCACCGGAGGGAAAACGGAAGAGAAAGAGAAGAGGTAAAACTAAGTTGCTTCTTTGACAAACGAGTGAAAGCAATGAGCCTTGAGAGGTTAAACAATTTGAAAGAAGAATACAACGGAGATGAACAAAGTTGAAAACAATCTGTTAGAAAAGAGGAACAAGGAACATTACTAGAACTTTGTAGGTTGAAAGACATAAGAAAAAGGGTTGCAATGGACAAGAAGTACATGCAAGCACTCCGGTAGAAACAAGATGTACAAGGAACGATAAGGATCAATTACGACAACACTCCGATTAACACAAGATAGAGAAGGAATAATAATGATATAATTTGGACAGCACTCCGACTGTAGATGGAAGGAAAAACTTGACAAGATGAGAGGGCTCGAATGAAAACACGACACTCCGGTTAAACGGATAAGCAAGGAAAGGAACATAATCTAGATCAAACAAGATGATGGGTCGAAGAGAGCAACGTCACAATGCCTTCGGAGGAAATAATAGAAGATAGATAATTGAAATAAAAGAATGAAGAAGAAAATGCCAACTTCTGCCGCAATTGAGCTTGAAAAGGCATCCTTAGGAGCAGGGTCGAACGGAGTTGTTGGAAAACCAACAATGAAAAGAGTAAGCTTGTAGTGGGCTTATATAAAACTTCCCAAAAGTATGAGGTGAAATTCTGCCACTAACGGAAACAATGGATTTGAATTGATATTAATAAGGAGGCGAGAAACTATTTCATCGGGAGGATAAAAGAACTTGGGTCATTTATAAGCACCATAATAGCAACAATCCTTAGGGAAGGCTTTAGGTGAAATATAACCCAAGATAACTCCAATGAAGAGATTGGTGGATTTAAAATATCTCATTCTTGATAACTTGTGAAACATGAAAGACGAAGGAAAATTATCAAAAATGACATAACACCACCTCAAAAGATAAGATAGAACGAATTGGACTTTGGGATGCAAGATGAATAATGCTTGAACTCCTCTGAAAAGAATCTTGATGAGCACTTCGAGAAGGAATTAAATCATTGGTGAACCATCATGTAGAACATCCATGAAGAACTCCGGTAACAGAAAAGGATGATCAAGACAGAAGGAAAAAGAAGTTGAAAACACAAGGTGAAGCCTTGCGATGATTTAAATGGAGCTTCGCGACGAGATAATGTGGAAAAACTTGGAACTCCGGAAAAGAAAGATGATCAAATGAAATCAAGAATTTTGATGAACCTCCGGGATAAGGAATTAATCACTTGCGTGAAACACGAATAAGAATCACGTTATGCGTGTCCTTCACCATTGTAGCTTGATGACAAGCAACAGATTTGGCATACTACTTATTCTCGTTGAAAAGGATTAAGATAGATATAGCGCAAACTTGAGAAGGTCTTCAAAGACCCACCGGTAGGATTGGAACAACGAATAAATTGATATGATAACGAAGGAAAAGAAATCTTGAATGAACCACCGTAAGAATTGAACATGAAAATAGCAAAAGCACAATACACCGGGAAGAATTTGGAAAACGAAAGATGATACCTGAGGGAATTTAGATACAAGTGAATGAAGAGATCATGAGATGATTAGAGGATACTTGAATGATGCACCGATATGATTTGGAGAACAATAGCTGAAAGCTGGAATGAATAATATTTGAAAAGATGGCCTTCGGAGGAAAGAAATGGAAACAACTCATGAAATGCTCCAGATGGGTGAAAAGAATTCTCACAATCGAAAATAATTATTAGAGGATGGCATCAAGCAAGAACCATGAATCTTGAAGAGAATGGAGCAAGATTGAGAGAAAAGTCTCCTTCGGTCTTCAAAAGCAGAGAATGACGAAGAGAAACACCACCATGAATTGTTGAGATACTCCGAGATGACAATTGGAAAGGTTGAGCCAACGATGAAAGAATTTGGAAGATCTTGGTGAAAGACATATGACTGATGACAATTCATTCTTACGTCAAACTTTAGAAGATTTGAGAATAACTCCGGGAGAATAAGAAGAGTCAGGTAAGATCCTGGGAAAAGACCTGTGGGTTAGGGCCCACTCAAGAGAAACACCATTGAAATGATTTAAAAGAGAGATTTCACCGGTTGAATTAGATGGCTTAAAAGATATAACATCCTTGAAAGAGCTTGAATGAAAGCAGAGTGGAAAACACGAATCTATGAGATATCTTGAGCACTCTAGAACAATTGAATAGCAAGCGGGGAAGATTAAGAGGTGCACCGGCATAAATAAGCATTTGACACGATAAAAGGATATGATCGACAAATCTTGACTTGAATCCATCGGAGAAGAAAAGAATGGAGAATATTGAACTAGTAGACCATCTTCATGAGAACCACCGGGTAAGAACATTGATGGAAAAGAATGGTGAGACTTCCCATCAATAAAATGGATAGTTGAATAAGGAATCTGAGTCCTTGAAGAAAAAGGGTGGGAGGGTGGGAAAACAAAGACAACTTGGAACAAATGAAGCAAACACCGTTGAGAAGAACAGTAATTGGATCTTGTGGATGTTGAAAAGATCGGATCCACTTAAAGAGAAACACGCCGGTTGAAAAAGAATTAACATGACAATCTCGATGATCCAGAAGAATTAGTACCCCCATAGGAATATGAGAACACCAGTTAGGAAAGGTATGGAATCAACATTTGACTTCGAAGCAACTCGTATACCACAACTCAAAACAAAACAAAGGATTGGCTTGCAAAATAAGCCGGAACAAACATATGATAGAGATTTCGTCCGAAGTTTTCGTGGTGGGGCCCACACGGGCTTGATCGTACAGCACCATCATGTACAAGGCAGTGCACATGACATATGAAGCGTCCCCGATTCAGCATAGCCAAGGACTCTTTAAGACACAACGAGACCACTATAAAACCAACCGTGGATAGGCGGACCACTAGACGTCGAACCCCAATTTCATATCATACATCTGTCGGAAAGATATACTAAGAGCTACTTGAATTCCCACTTATAAACTCCCGAAATTTTCCGGTTATGCAATCAGGTGTTGGGAATACAGGGGAAGCATAATATCTCACCCAAAACTAGCAAATCCTACATCCAACTGTATCCATCCTTCAACACATAACCAAGAAACCTTCGGAAATCATTTACCTCCACCTTCGAAAAGCATCCGTTATACGAGTTATGGCAATACTCCCGAACTCCCGCCCCAGTACTGGGTGGTGTCGAGGTTATCTCACCAACAACTGCATAAAAGAGATTTTCGATGTCGATGAAGCTCAGGTATTCCAGAATTGCAACGATAAAATTGTGACGACAACACCTCGGAGCTCAACTCCCCGGGACACTGCCACAACCCCTAAATGTCAGGAGGCACCAAGAACAGTGTTCTCGTCACAAAACCATCGGAACGATTCCAAGATACCCGCGTGATCCTAATTTTTTTTTTGTGAAATTTGAGAAGAGAAGAGTCAAAACTCTACGTCAGGATGCCTCACCAGAGCGACGAAGGGACTGAGTAGTAAAAATAATCCTACTCTCCGATATATATAATCCTCTCAGGCTCAAAACATTTTTCTAGACTCAACAACGACAGCGATTCAATCAAGCAGGGGGCTCCTAAGTCGGGGAAGGCTCTGATACCAACTTGTAACACCCACGATGCGGCTATATCTCCCACGTGTCGGAGCACGAATTAGAGGCATAACCGCATTGTAGGCAATGTCACAAGAGAGGTAATCTTCACACAACCCATGTAATGAATAAGGAAAAGGATACATAGTTGGCTTACAATCGCCACTTCACACAATACAAGAATAAATCATTACATCATCCAAATACAAACAAGGTCCGACTACGGAACCAAAATAAAAGAAGACTACCCCTAATGCTACAGATCCCCGATCGTCCCGACTGGGCTCCACTACTGATCAACTGAAACGAAACAACACAACGAATAAGATCTTCATCGAGATCCTCCTTGAGCTCGGTTGCGTCACCTGCACGATATCATCGGCACCTGCAAGCTGGTTTTGGAAGTATCTGTGAGTCACAGGGTGATAGAGGTAAAGGTGTCCCGATGTTTCGATGAGATGGTGGCTATCTTTTCTGTGGGAGTCGACCTTGACGATCCAACTACGAACGTGCGAGACGGCGCGCCTTAGCAATCACTAAACCAACTTTCGAGGGGTTATTGACCACGCCGGAGCACGATCAACCTGACCACGAGGGTCTATTTCCTACGAGCAAACGAAGAACAAGTAAGAAACTGAGATTGCAATCTGGATATTGCGAATATAAGATGAAAGCTTTATTGATCAAGGTGGGGTTCTGTGACGTCTTGGTCTGGTCGTTGGACAAAAACAAAGTACGCGAAGTTGCAGCTATGGAGAACTTTTAATCTAAACAAAACCCAAAGTCTAAACGATGCCCTAAGGGCTGTATATATGGAGGAGAGAGGGGGAATTTCGTGGCCCTTGGTGGAGGGGTCCGAAACCAACCCTAACTCTTGTTTCCCCACACATACGGACTCTAAAAACAGCCTATACTTAAGTACTTCGAAAATACATGGGCCTGGACCAATAATAAGGTGACACAGCACCTAGAATAGCCTCTGGACGAAATTTATGAAGTGGCATCTTGTATATTTCGTCCCATGCTTCAATTGGTGTGCACGAGCTCTAGTAATTGGTCCAGTATGTATAGCAGCAGGGGCTGTGGGTGTAACAATGGTATTGATGTCCTCATCATCCTCCCCTTCTTGAAATGAAGTCGTCCTCGACAAAAGTTCATCGTCCTCACCCAAATAAGGCTTCAAATCTGCAATGTTAAAAGTGGGACTAACCCCAAAATCTGCAGGAAGCTCAAGTTTATATGCATTATCATTTATTTTCTCTAACACCTTAAAAGGACCATCAGCACGTGGCATTAGCTTTGATTTGCGCAAATTAGGAAATCTATCCTTACGAAAATGTAACCAAACAAGATCTCCAGGTGCAAACACAATATGTTTCTACCCTTATCTCCAGCAAGTTTATATTTAGCATTCATACGCTCAATGTTTTCCTTAGTTAACTCATGCATTTTTAAAATCAATTCAACACATTCTTTAGCATCAAAATTAACCTTCTCCGAAGATGGAAGAGGCAACAAATCAATAGGTGCACGAGGTAGGAAACCATACACAATTTCAAAAGGGCACATCTTAGTAGTAGAATGCAATGAAAGATTATAAGCAAATTCAATATGAGGCAAGCATTCTTCCCACATTTTCTTGTTATTCTTCAAAACAGCCCTAAGCATAGTAGACAATGTTCTATTGACTACTTCAGTTTGTCCATCAGTTTGGGGGTGACAAGTAGTACTAAAAAGCAGTTTAGTCCCCAACTTAGCCCATAAACATCTCCAAAAGTGGCTAAGAAATTTAGTATCACGATCTGAAACAATAGTATTTGGCACTCCATGCAAGCGAATAATTTCACGAAAGAACAAATCAGCAACATTAACAGCATCATCGCTTTTATGACATGGTATAAAGTGTGCCATTTTCGAGAACCTACCCACGACAACAAATATGCTATCCCTCCCCTTCTTTGTTCGAGGTAAACCTAAAACAAAGTCCATAGATATATCCTCCCAAGGAACACTAGGTACAGGCAAAGGCATATATAAACCATGAGGATTGAGTCGTGACTTAGCTTTTTGACATGTAGTGCAGCGAGCAACAAAATGCTCAACATCCCGTCTCATCTTTGGCCAAAAGAAATGTGTAGCAAGTATATCCTCTGTCTTCTTCACGCCAAAGTGTCCCATTAGTCCTCCTCCATGTGCCTCCTGCAACAACAAAAGACGAACGGAGCCAGCTGGAATGCATAGCTTGTTAGCACGAAACACAAATCCATCGTTAAGAATGAACTTGTTCCAAGTTCTCCCTTCCTTACAATTCTGCAATACATCTTTAAATTCAGCATCATGCACATATTGATCTTTGATGGTCTCCAAACCAAATATTTTAAAGTCAAGTTGTGAAAGCATAGTATAACGATGAGACAATGCATCAGCAATAACATTTTCTTTACCCTTCTTGTGTTTAATGACATAAGGGAAAGTCTCAATGAATTCAACCCATTTAGCATGTCTACGGTTCAGTTTTGCTTGACTTTTAGTGTGTTTCAAAGATTCATGATCAGAATGTATAACAAATTCCTTTGGCCATAAATAATGTTGCCATGTTTCTAAGGTCCGAACAAGAGCATATAATTATTTATCATAAGTAGAATAGTTCAGACTAGGCCCACTCAATTTTTCAGAAAAGTATGCAACAGGTTTGCCATCTTGTAATAACACACCTCCTAATCCAATTCCACTAGCATCACATTCAAGCTCAAAAGTCTTATTGAAATCAGGAAGTTGGAGTAAAGGAGCATGTGTCAACTTATCTTTCAATACCGTGAAGGCTTCTTCCTGTGCGGTACCCCAAACAAAAGGCACATCCTTCTTTGTAAGCTCGTTGAGAGGTGCAGCAATGGTGCTGAAATCTCTCACAAAACGCCTATAGAAACCAGCGAGGCCAAGGAAACTCCTCACTTGTGTGACCGTTTTGGGCTGCGGCCAACTCTCAATAGCTTCAATCTTGGCTTTATCAACTTCAATTCCCTGTGGAGTAACAACATAGCCAAGAAAAGATACTCGGTCGGTGCAAAAGGTGCACTTTCCAAGGTTACCAAACAAACGTGCATCACGTAGAGCAATAAAAACAGCACGTAAACGTTCCAAATGTTCCTCCAAAGATTTGATATAAATCAGTATATCATCAAAATAGACTACCACAAATCGTCCAATGAAAGCACGTAAAACTTCGTTCATTAGTCTCATGAAAGTACTAGGTGCATTAGTTAACCCAAAAGGCATGACTAACCACTCATATAAACCAAACTTAGTTTTAAATGCCGTTTTCCATTCATCTCCCAATTTCATACGAATTTGATGGTATCCACTACGCAAATCAACTTTGGAGAATATTGTAGAGCCACTCAATTCATCAAGCATGTCGTCTAGCCTAGGAATAGGATGACGATAACGAATAGTAATATTATTAATGCCTCTACAATCAACACACATACGTGACGTACCATCCTTTTTCGGCACTAAAATGATAGGAACAGCACAAGGACTAAGGGATTCATGGATATAACCTTTGTCAAGCAGCTCATGTACTTGACGCATAATCTTCTTCGTCTCCTCTGGATTGGTACGGTATGGCGCACGGTTGGGTAATGATGCACCGGGAATTAAGTCAATTTGATGCTCAATCCCTCGAATAGGTGGTAATCCCGGTGGCACGTCTTGTGGAAAGACGTCAGCGAACTCCTGCAAAATGTTAGTGACAGCAGGAGGCAAAGAGGAAGGTACGTCCTCGAATGAAAATAATGCCTCTTTGCACACAAAAGCATAGCAAACAGATTTGCTAAAATCTAGATCATCAATATCAGATTTGGTGGCAAGTAAACATGCACTTTTCAATTTAATTTCAGAAGCAACACTAGATGGTTTATTATTAGGCTTCATTTGTTGCTCAAATTCTTTTGCCACAATCTGATTTTCACTCTTATTGTTCTCCTGTTTTGCTTTATTAGCTCTATTAATATCATCTTTCAAAATGGAATCAGGAGTCATAGGAAGCAAAGTAATATTTTTATCCTTATGAACAAGAGTATACTGATTGTTTCTACCATGGTGTACAGAATTTTTATCAAATTGCCATGGTCTACCAAGTAATAAGGAACATGCTTGCATAGGTACCACATCACAATCAACATAATCAGCATATGTAGAGATACTAAAATGCACATGAACAATACGTGTTACCTTAACCTTGCCGCTGTTGTTGAACCATTGGGTGTAGTAAGGATGTGGATGTGGTCTTGTGGTGAGAGATAGCTTATCCACCATCTCCATGCTAGCCAAGTTGTTGCAGCTCCCTCCATCTATGATGACGCGAACAGAACGTTCCTTCACAACTCCCTTTGTACGGAACAAATTATGCCTCTGATTTTGCTCAGCTTGTGTGACCTGCACACTCAAAACACGTTGAGGAACTAAACATTCATACCTGTCAGCATCTTCAGGAGCCATGTATCGCGTCTCATGATCATAATCATCTCCACCGTGTTCTTCACGTGTAATAAGAGCCAAAGTCTCCTCATCATAGTCACTAGCGGACTCATACCCACCATCCTCAGTAGCAATCATCACACGCTGAGATTGGCATTCTCTCGCAAAATGTCCTCTTCCCTTACAACGATGACAAATAATATCACTCATGTGCCCTGTTGATGCCATGGAAGAAGAAGAGCTCTGCGCAGGTCCAGCAGGTGTGCTCTTGGCAGATAGTGATGGTTGTGCCTGCTTTCTTGTATCATGGCTGGAGGTGGCACCTGATGGAGGTGCTGGTGGAGTGGAAGTAGAGGATGCACGTGGTGTCCATGATGAAGATCGACCTGCAGAAAAGTTAGTTCGCGCCAATGCCTGTTGATCCTACACTTCATGTTCAGCTTTACAAGCAAGATGGAATAAACGAGTGATATTAGTATACTCCTTATACTCTAGAATGGTCTAAATCTCTCTATTTAATCCACCCATAAAATGTGCAAGCATAGCTTCATTCTCCTCAACAATACCACATCTAATCATGCCAGTTTGTAATTCCTGATAATATTCTTCTACATAATTTTTTCCTTGTCTTAAACGCTGCAATTTTTGAAGTAATTCACATTGATAATAGTGGGAGACTGAAGGAAATATGCCCTAGAGGCAATAATAAAGTTATTATTTATTTCCTTATATCATGATAAATGTTTATTATTCATGCTAGAATTGTATTAACCGGAAACATAATACATGTGTGAATACATAGACAAACAGAGTGTCACTAGTATGCCTCTACTTGACTAGCTCGTTGATCAAAGATGGTTATGTTTCCTAACCATAGACATGAGTTGTCATTTGATTAACAGGATCACATCATTAGGAGAATGATGTGATTGACTTGACCCATTCCGTTAGCATAGCACTTGATCGTTTAGTTTGTTGCTATTGCTTTCTTCATGACTTATACATGTTCCTATGACTATGAGATTATGCAACTCCCATTTACCGGAGGAACACTTTGTGTGCTACCAAACGTCACAACATAACTGGGTGATTATAAAGGTGCTCTACAGGTGTCTCCAAAGGTACTTGTTGGGTTGGCGTATTTCGAGATTAGGATTTGTCACTCCGATTGTCGGAGAGGTATCTCTGGGCCCACTCGGTAATGCACATCACTATAAGCCTTGCAAGCATTGCAACTAACAAGTTAGTTGCGGGATGATGTATTACAGAACGAGTAAAGAGACTTGCCGGTAACGAGATTGAACTAGGTATTGAGATACCGACGATCGAATATCAGGCAAGTAACATACCGATGCCAAAGGGAACAACGTATGTTGTTATGCGGTCTGACCGATAAAGATCTTCACAGAATATGTGGGAGCCAATATGAGCATCCAGGTTCCGCTATTGGTTATTGACCAGAGACGTGTCTCGGTCATGTCTACATTGTTCTCGAACCCGTAGGGTCCGCACGCTTAAGGTTTCGATGACAGTTATATTATGAGTTTATGAGTTCTGATGTACCGAAGGAGTTCGGAGTCCCGGATGAGATCGGGGACATGACGAGGAGTCTCTAAATGGTCGAGACGTAAAGATCAATATATTGGACGACTTTATTCGGACATCGGAAAGGTTCCGAGTGATTCGGGTATTTTTCGGAGTACCGGAGAGTTACGGGAATTTGCCGGGGAGTATATGGGCCTTATTGGGCTTTAGGGGAAAGAGAGAGGAGAGGTTGGGCGCCCCCCAAGGCCTAGTCCGAATTGGACTAGGGGGAGGGGCTGCGCCCCCTCCTTCCTTCTCTTCTCCCTTCCCTTGCCTTGACTCCTATTCCTACTACTTGGAAGGGGGGAATCCTACTCCCGGTGGGAGTAGGACTCCTCCAGGGCGCGCCATAGGGGCCAGCCCTCTCCCCCCTCCTCCACTCCTTTATATACGTGGCCAAGGGGCACCCCATAGACACACAACTTGATCTTCGTGATCATTCTCTTAGCCGTGTGCGGTGCCCCCCTCCACCGTAATCCTCGATAATATTGTAGCGATGCTTAGGCAAAGCCCTGCGACGGTAGAACATCAAGATCGTCACCACGCCGTCGTGCTGACGGAACTCTTCCCGGACACTTTGCTGGATCGGTGTCCGGGGATCGTCATCGAGCTGAACGTGTGCTAGAACTCGGAGGTACCATAGTTTCGGTGCTTGATCGGTCGGGCCGTGAAGACGTACAACTACATCAACCGCGTTGTGCTAACGCTTTCTCTTCCGGTCTACGAGGGTACGTAGACAACACTCTCCCCTCTCGTTGCTATGCATCACCATGATCTCGCGTGTGCGTAGGAATTTTTTTGAAATTACTACGTTCCCCAACAGTGGTATCAGAGCCCAGGTTTTATGCGTAGATGTCATATGCACGAGTAGAACACAAGTGAGTTGTGGGCGATATAAGTCATACTGCTTACCAGCATGTCATACTTTGGTTCGGCGGTATTGTTGGATGAAGCGGCCCGGACCGACATTACGCATACGCTTACGCGAGACTGGTTCTACTGACGTGCTTTGCACACAGGTGGCTGGCGGGTGTCAGTTTCTCCAACTTTAGTTGAACCGAGTGTGGCTATGCCCGGTCCTTGCGAAGGTTAAAACAGCACCAACTTGACAAACTATCGTTGTGGTTTTTGATGCATAGGTAAGAACGGTTCTTGCTAAGCCCGTAGCAGCCACGTAAAACTTGCAACAACAAAGTAGAGGACGTCTAACTTGTTTTTGCAGGGCATGTTGTGATGTGATATGGTCAAGACGTGATGAGATATAAGTTGTTGTATGAGATGATCATGTTTTGTTGAAGTTATCGGCAACTGGCAAAATCCTTATGGTTGTCTCTCTATTGCATAAGATGCAAGCGCCCAATAATTGCTTTACTTTATCGCTATGCGATAGCAATAGTTGCAAGAGCAATTGTTGGCGAGACGACCACGTGACGACACATTGATATAGATCAAGATGATGGAGATCATGGTGTCATGCCGGTGACGATAGAGATCATGACAGTACTTTGGAGATGGAAATCAAAGGCGCAAGATGATGATGGCCATATCATGTCACATATTTTGATTGCATATGATGTTTATCTTTTATACATCTTATTTTGCTTAGTTTGACGGTAGCATTTTAAGATGATCTCTCACTAATTATCAAGAAGTGTTCTCCCTGAGTATGCACCGTTGCGAAAGTTCTTCGTGCTGAGACACCACGTGATGATCGGGTGTGATAGGCTCTACGTTCAAATACAACGGGTGCAAAACAGTTGCACACGCGGAATACTCAGGTTAAACTTGACGAGCCTAGCATATACAGATATGGCCTCGGAACACGGAGACCGAAAGGTCGAACGTGAATCATATAGTAGATATGATCAACATAGTGATGTTCACCATTGAAAACTACTCCATCTCACGTGATGATCGGACATGGTTTAGTTGATTTGGATCACGTGATCACTTAGATGACTAGAGAGATGTCTGTCTAAGTGGGAGTTCTTAAGTAATATGATTAATTGAACTTAAATTTATCATGAACTTAGTCCTGGTAGTATTTTGCAAATCATGTTGTAGATCAATAGCTCGCGTTGTTGCTTCCCTGTGTTTATTTTGATATGTTCCTAGAGAAAATTGTGTTGAAAGATGTTAGTAGCAATGATGCAGATTGGATCCGTGATCTGAGGTTTATCCTCATTGCTGCACAGAAGAATTATGTCCTTGATGCACCGCTAGGTGATAGACCTATTGCAGGAGCAGATGCAGACGTTATGAATGTTTGGCTAGCTAAATATGATGACTACTTGATAGTTTATTGCACCATGCTTAACGGCTTAGAATCGGGACTTCAAAGACGTTTTGAACGTCATGGACCATATGAGATGTTCCAGGAGTTGAAGTTAATATTTCAAGCAAATACCCGAGTTGAGAGATATGAAGTCTCCAACAAGTTCTATAGCTAAAAGATGGAGGAGAATCGCTCAACTAGTGAGCATGTGCTCAGATTGTCTGGGTACTACAATCGCTTGAATCAAGTGGGAGTTAATCTTCCAGATAAGATAGTGATTGACAGAATTCTCTAGTCACCATCACCAAGTTAGTAGAACTTCGTGATGAACTATAGTATGCAAGGGATGACGAAAACGACTCCCGAGCTTTTCATGATGATGAAATCGATGAAGGTAGAAATCAAGAAAGAGCATCAAGTGTTGATGGTTGACAAGATCACTAGTTTCAAGAAAAGGGCAAAGGGAAAAAGGGGAACTTCAAGAAAAACAGCAAGCAAGTTGCTGCTCAAGTGAAGAAGCCCAAGTCTGGTCCTAAGCCTGAAACTAAGTGCTTCTACTGCAAAGGGACTGGTCACTGGAAGCAGAACTACCCCAAGTGATTGGCGGATAAGAAGGATGGCAAAGTGAACATAAGTATATTTGATATACATGTTATTGATGTGTACTTTACTAGTGTTTATAGCAACCCCTCAGTATTAGATACTAGTTCAGTTGCTAAGATTAGTAACTCGAAACGGGAGTTGCAGAATAAACAGAGACTAGTTAAGGGTGAAGTGACGATGTGTGTTGGAAGTGGTTCCAAGATTGATATGATCATCATCGCACACTCCCTATATTTTTGGGATTAGTGTTGAACCTAAATAAGTGTTATTTGGTGTTTGCGTTGAGCATAAATATGATTTGATCATGTTTATTGTAATACGGTTATTCATTTAAGTAAGAGAATAAATTGTTGTTCTGTTTACATGAATAAAACCTTATATGGTTACATACCCAATGAAAATGGTTCACTGGATCTTGATCGTAGTGATACACATATTCATAATATTGAAACCAAAAGATGCAAAGTTAATAATGATAGTGCAACTTATTTGTGGCACTGCCATTTAGGTCATATTGGTGTAAAGCGCATGAAGAAACTCCATGCTGATGGGATTTTGGAATCACTTGATTATGAATCACTTGGTGCTTGCGAACCATGTCTTATGGGCAAGATGACTAAAGACTCCGTTCTCTGGAACAATGGAGCGAGCAACAGATTTGTTGGAAATCATACATACTGATGTATGTGGTCCGATGAATATTGAGGCTCGTGGCAGGTATCATTATTTTCTGATCTTCACAGATGATTTGAGCAGATATGAGTATATCTACTTGATGAAACACAAGTCTGAAACATTTGAAAAGTTCAAAGAATTTCAGAGTGAAGTGGAGAATCATCGTAACAAAAATAAAAGTTTCTACGATATGATCACAGAAGTAAAATATTTGAGTTACGAGTTTGGCCTTCAGTTAAAAACAATGTGAAATAGTTTCACTACTCACGCCACCTGGAACACCACAGCATAATGGTGTGTCCGAACGTCATAACCGCACTTTATTAGATATGGTGCGAACTATGATGTCTCTTACCGATCTACCACTATCGTTTTGGGGTTATGCATTAGAGACGACTGCATTCACGTTAAATAGGGCACCATCTAAATGTTGGGGAACGTAGCAGAAATTCAAAATTTTCCTACGTGTCACCAAGATCTATCTATGGAGTAATATAGCAACGAGGGGAAGGAGAGTGCATCTACATACCCTTGTAGATCGCTAAGCGGAAGCGTTCAAGAGAACGGGGTTGAAGGAGTCGTACTCGTCGTGATCCAAATCACCGATGATCCTAGTGCCGAACGGACGGCACCTCCGTGTTCAACACACGTACAGCCCGGTGACGTCTCCTACGCCTTGATCCAGCAAGGGGAGAAGGAGAGGTTGGGAAGACTCCATCCAGCAGCAGCACGACGGCGTGGTGGTGGTGGAGGAGCGTGGTACTCCAGCAGGGCTTCGCCAAGCACCGCAAGAGACGAGGAGGGAGAGGGGTAGGGCTGCGCCAAGAAGGAGAGGAACTCGTGTGTCTTGCAGCCTCCAATACCTCAAGTATATATAGGGGAAGGGGAGGGGCTGTGCCCCCACCTAGGGTTCCCTCCCTAGGGGTGGCGGCAGCCCCCAGATCCCATCTGGGTGGCGGCCACAAGGGGGAGAGGGGGAGGCGCACCTGGGGTGGGCCTTAGGGCCCATCTGCCCTAGGGTTTGCCCCCTTCCCCTCTTGGAGGCGCCTTGGGCCTTGGTGGGAGGCACCCCAGCCCACCTAGGGGCTGGTCCCTTCCCACTATTCGCCCATGTAGGCCTCCGGGGCTGGTGGCCCCACCTGGTGGACCCCCGGACCCCTCCCGTGGTCCCGATACACTACCGGTGATGCCCGGAACACTTCCGGTGGCCAAAACCATACTTCTATATATCAATCTTTACCTCCGGACCATTCCGGAACTCCTCGTGACATCCGGGATCTCATCCGGGACTCCGAACAACATTCGGTAACCACGTATATCTATTCCCTATAACCCTAGCATCATCGAACCTTAAGTGTGTAGACCCTACGGGTTCGGGAACCATGCAGACATGACCGAAATAACTCTCCGGTCAATAACCAATAGCAGGATCTGGATACCCATGTTGGCTCCCACATGTTCCATGATGATCTCATCGGATGAACCACGATGTCAAGGACTTAATCAATCCCGTATACAATTCCCTTTGTCTAGCGGTACGATACTTGCCCGAGATTCGATCGTCGGTATCCCGATACCTTGTTCAATCTCGTTGCTGGCAAGTCTCTTTTACTCGTTCCGTAACACATCATCCCGTGATCAACTCCTTGATCACATTGTGCACATTATGATGATGTCCTACCGAGTGGGCCCAGAGATACCTCTCCGTTTACACAGAGTGACAAATCCCAGTCTCGATTCGTGCCAACCCAACAGACACTTTTGGAGATACCTGTAATGTACCTTTATAGCCACCCAGTTACGTTGTGACATTTGGCACACCCAAAGCACTCCTACGGTATCTGGGAGTTGCACAATCTCATGGTCTAAGGAAATGATACTTGACATTAGAAAAGCTTTACCATACGAACTACATGATCTTGTGCTAGGCTTAGGTTTGGGTCTGGTCCATCACATCATTCTCCTAATGATGTGATCCCGTTATCAACGACATCCAATGTCCATGGTCAGGAAACCGTAACCATCTATTGATCAACGAGCTAGTCAACTAGAGGCCTACCAGGGACATGGTGTTGTCTATGTAT
Source organism: Triticum urartu (assembly GCF_003073215.2). Taxonomy (NCBI): domain Eukaryota; kingdom Viridiplantae; phylum Streptophyta; class Magnoliopsida; order Poales; family Poaceae; genus Triticum; species Triticum urartu. The sequence continues at coordinate 207,123,813 of NC_053026.1, read as the reverse complement.
CCACACATGTATCTGAGTTTCCTATCAATACAATTCTAGCATGGATAATAAACGATTATCATGAACAAGGAAATATAATAATAACCAATTTATTATTGCCTCTAGGGCATATTCCCAACAGTCTCCCACTTGCACTAGAGTCAATAATCCAGTTCACATCGCTATGTGATTAACACTCAAGGTCACATCCCCATGTGACTAACACCCAAAGAGTTCTGGGTTTGATCATGTTATGCTTGTGAGAGAGGTTTCAGTCAACGGGTCTGCAACATTCAGATCCGTATGTACTTCGCAAATTTCTATGTCATCTTGTGGATGCAACTACTACGCTACATTTGGAGCCATTTCAAATAACTGTTCTACTTGGAGCTATTCTAAATTGTTGCTCCATTATACGTATCCGGTATCTCTACTCAGAGCTATCCGGATAGGTGTTAAGCTTGCATCGACGTAACTCTTTACGTCTAACTCTTTATCACCTCCATAACCGAGAAACATATCCTTATTCCTCTAAGGATAATTTAGACCGCTATCTGGTGATCTACTCCTAGATTACCTTTGTACCCTCTTGCCAGATATGTGGCAAGGCACACATCAGGTGCGGTACTCAGCATGGCATACCGTATAGAGCCTATGACAAAAGCATAGGGGACGACCTTCGTCCTTCCTCTTTCTTCTGCCGTGGTCGAGCTTTAAGTCTTAACTTCATACCTTGCAACTCAGGCAAGAACTCCTTCTTTGACTGATCTATCTTGAACACCTTCAAGATCATGTCAAGGTATGTGCTCATTTGAAAGTACCATTAAGCGTTTTGATCTATCCTTATAGATCTTGATGCTCAATGTTTAAGTAGCTTAATCCAGACTTTCCATTGAAAAACACTTTCCAAATAACCCTATATGCTTTCCAGAAATTCTACGTCATTTCTGATCAACAATATGTCAACAACATATACTCATCAGAAATTCTATAGTGCTCCCACTCACTTCTTTGGAAATACAAGTTTCTCATAAACTTTGTATACACCCAAAACTTTGATCATCTCATCAAAGCATACATTCCAACTCCGAGATGTTTACTCCAGTCCTTAGAAGGATTGCTGGAGCTTTGCATACTTGTTAGCATCTTTCAGGATTGACAAAACCTTCCGGTTGTATCACATACAACCTTTCCTCAAGAAAATCGTCGAGGAAACAATGTTTTGGCATCCTGTCTGCAAGATTTCATAAATAATGCAGTAACTGCTAACATAATTCCAACAGACTTTTAGCATCGCTACGAGTGAGAAAGTCTCATCGTAGTCAACTCCTTGAACTTGTCGGAAAACATCTTAACGAGAAGTCGAGCTTTCTTAATGGTGATACTTACCATTATTGCCCGTCTTCCTTTTAAAATCCATCTATACTCAACAGCCTTACGACCATCGAGCCGTTCTGCCAAAGTCTACACTTTGTTTTCATACATGGATCCTCTCTCGGATTTTATGGCCTCGAGCCATTTATCAGAATCCGGGCCCACCATCGCTTCTCCATAGCTCGTAGGTTCATTGTTGTCTAGCAACATGACTTCCGAGACAGGATTACGTACCACTCTGAAGTAGTACGCATCCTTGTCATCCCACGAGGTTTGGTAGTGACTTGATCTGAAGTTTCATGATCACTATCATAAGCTTCCACTTCAATTGGTGTAGGTGCCACAGGAACAACTTCCTGTGCCCTGCCACACACTAGTTGAAGAGACGGTTCGATAACCTCATCAAGTCTCCACCATCCTCCCACTCAATTCTTTCGAGAGAAACTTTTCCTCGAGAAAGGACCCGATTCTAGAAACAATCCCTTATTGCTTTCGGATCTGAGACAGGAGGTATACCCAACTATTTTGGGTGTCCTATGAAGATGCATTTATCCGCTTTGGGTTCGAGCTTATCTGCCTGAAACTTTTTCACATAAGCGTTGCAGCCCCAAACTTTTAAGAAATGATAGCTTAGGTTTCCCTAAACCATAGTTCATACGGTGTCATCTCATCGGAATTACGTGGTGACCTATTTAAAGTGAATGTGGTTGTCTCTAATGCCTAACCCATAAACTATCATGGTAATTCGATAAGAGACATCATGGTATGCATCATATCCAATAGGGTGCAATTATGATGTTCGGACACACCATCACACTATGGTGTTCCAGGCTATATTAGTTGTGAAACAATTTCCACAATGTCTTAATTCTGTGCCAAACTCGTAATTCAGATATTCATCTCTATGATCATATCATAGATATTTTATCCTCTTGTCACGACGATCTCTCACCTTCACCCTGAAATTACTTGAACCTTTCAATAATTCAGACTCATGATTCATCAAGTAAATATACTCAACATCTACTCAAATCATCTGTGAAGTAAGAACATAACGATATCCACTACACGCCTCAGCACTCATTGGACTGCACACATCAAAATGTATTACTTCCAATAAGTTGCTTTCTAGTTCCATTTTACTGAAAACGAGGCTTTCAGTCATCTTGCCCATGTGGTATGATTTGCATGTCTCAAGTGATTCAAAATCAAGTGAGTCCAAACGGTCCATTTGCATGGAGTTTCTTCATGCATATACACCAATAGACATGGTTCGCATGTCTCAAACTTTTCAAAAACGAGTGAGCCCAAAGATCCATCAACATGGAGCTTCTTCATGCGTTTTATACCGATATGACTTACGTGGCAGTGCCACAAGTAGGTGGTACTGTCATTACTATCTTATATCTTTTGGCATGAACATGTGTATCACTACGATCGAGATTCAATAAACCATTCGTTTTAGGTGCAAGACCATTGAAGGTATTATTCAAATAAACAGAGTAACCATTATTCTCCTTAAATGAATAACCGTATTGCGATAGACATAATCCAATCATGTCTACGCTCAACGCAAACACCAATCTCGATGGTAGAGGGAGCATGCGATGCTTGATCACATCAAGCTTGGGAAAAACTTCCAACACATATCGCCAGCTCACCTTTAGCTAGTCTCCGTTTACTCCGCAGCCTTTTATTTCGAGTTTACTAACACTTAGCAACCGAACCGGTATCTAATACCATGGTGCTACTAGGAGTACTAGTAAAGTACACACTAACACAATGTATATCCAATATACTTCTATCGACCTTGCCAGCCTTCTCATCTACCAAGTATCTAGGGTAATTCTGCTCCAGTGACTGTTCCCCTTATTACAGAAGCACTTAGTCTCGGGCTTGGGTTCAACTTTGGGTTTCTTCACTAGAATAGCAACTGATTTGTTGTTCCATGAAGTATCCCTTTCTTGCCCTTGCCCTTCTTGAAACTAGTGGTTTTACTAACCATCAACGATTGATGCTCCCTTTTGATTTCTACTTTCGCGGTGTCGCGAATAGCTCAAGGATCATATCTATCCCTGATATGTTATAGTTCATCACGAAGCTCTAGTAGCTTGGTGGCAGTGACTTTCGAGAACCATCACTATTTCATCTGGAAGATCAACTCCCACTCGATTCAAGCGATTGTTGTACTCAGACAATCTGAGCACAAGCTCAAGATTGAGCTTTTCTCCCTTATTATGCAGGCTAAGAAAATCGTCGGAGGTCTTATACCTTTTGACGTGGGCACGAGCCTGAAATCCCAATTTCAGTCCTTGGAACATCTCATATGTTCCGCGATGTTTCAAAAACGTCTTTGGTGCCTCAATTCTAAACCATTTAGCATTACACACTGAACTATCATGTAGTCATCAAAACGTGTATGTCAGATGTTCGCAACATCCACAGACGACGTTCGAGGTTCAGCACACTGAGCGGTGCATTAAGGACATAAGCCTTCTACTGTCTGCATAATTGCTACTATCAACTTTCAACTACATTTTCTCTAGGAACATATCTAAACAGTAGAACTGAAGCGCGAGCTACGACATAATTTGCGAAGGCCTTTTGACTATGTTCAGGATAATTAAGTTCATCTTATGAACTCCCACTCAGATAGACATCCCTCTAGTCATCTAAGTGATTACATGATCCGAGTCAACTAGGCCGTGTCCGATCATCACGTGAGACGGACTAGTCATCATCGGTGAACATCTTCATGTTGATCGTATCTACCATACGACTCATGCTCGACCTTTCGGTCTCTTGTGTTCCGAGGCCATGTCTGTACATGCTAGGCTCGTCAAGTCAACCTAAGTGTTTCGCGTGTGTAAATCTGGCTTACACCCGTTGTATGTGAACGTAAGAATCTATCACACCCGATCATCACGTGGTGCTTCGAAACGATGAACTTTCGCAATGGTGCACAGTTAGGGGGAACACTTTCTTGAAATTTTAGCAAGAGATCATCTTATTTAAGCTACCGTCGTTCTAAGCAAATAAGATGTAAAACATGATAAACATCACATGCAATCAAATAGTGACATGATATGGCCAATATCATTTTGCTCCTTTTGATCTCCATCTTCGGGGCTCCATGATCATCGTTGTCACCAGCATGACACCATGATCTCCATCATCATGATCTCCATCATCGTGTCTTCTTGAAGTTGTCACGTCATCTATTACTTCTACTACTATGGCTAACGCTTTAGCAATAAAGTAAAGTAATTACATGACGTTTATGTTGACACGCAGGTCATACAATAAATAAAGACAACTCCTATGGCTCCTGCCGGTTGTCATACTCATCGACATGCAAGTCGTGATTCCTATTACAAGAACATGATCAATCTCATACATCACATATCATTCATCGCATTCTTCTTGGCCATATCACATCACATAGCATACCCTGCAAAAACAAGTTAGACGTCCTCTAATTGTTGTTTGCATGTTTTACGTGGCTGCTATGGGTTTCTAGCAAGAACGTTTCTTACCTACGCAAAAACCACAACGTGATATGCCAATTGCTATTTACCCTTCATAAGGACCCTTTTCATCAAATTCGATCCGACTAAAGTGGGAGAGACAGACACCCGCTAGCCACCTTATGCAACTAGTGCATGTCAGTCGGTGGAACCAGTCTCACGTAAGAGTACGTGTAAGGTCGGTCCGGGCCGCTTCATCCCACAATGCCGCCGAATCAAGATTGGACTAGTAACGGTAAGCATATTGAACAAAATCAACGCCCACAACTACTTTGTGTTCTACTCGTTCATAGAAACTACGCATAGACCTAGCTCATGATGCCACTGTTGGGGAACGTAGCAGAAAATTCAAAATTTTCCTACGTGTCACCAAGATCTATCTATGGAGTAATCTAGCAACAAGGGGAAGGAGAGTGCATCTACATACCCTTGTAGATCGCTAAGCGGAAGCGTTCAAGAGAACGGGGTTGAAGGAGTCGTACTCATCGTGATCCAAATCACCGATGATCCTAGTGCCGAACGGACGACACCTCCGTGTTCAACACACATACAGCCCGGTGACGTCTCCTACGCCTTGATCCAGCAAGGGGAAAAGGAGAGGTTGGGAAGACTCCATCCAGCAGCAGCACGACGGCGTGGTGGTGGTGGAGGAGCGTGGTACTCCAGCAGGGCTTCGCCAAGCACCGCAAGAGACGAGGAGGGAGAGGGGTAGGGCTTCGCCAAGCACCACAAGAGACGAGGAGGGAGAGGGGTAGGGCTGCGCCAAGAAGGAGAGGAACTCGTGTGTCTTGCAGCCTCCAATACCTCAAGTATATATAGGGGAAGGGGAGGGGCTGCACCCCCACCTAGGGTTCCCTCCCTAGGGGTGGCGGCAGCCCCCAGATCCCATCTGGGTGGCGGCCACAAGGGGGAGAGGGGGAGGCGCACCTGGGGTGGGCCTTAGGGCCCATCTGCCCTAGGGTTTGCCCCCTTCCCCTCTTGGAGGCGCCTTGGGCCTTGGTGGGAGGCGCCCCGGCCCACCTAGGGGCTGGTCCCTTCCCACTATTGGCCCATGTAGGCCCCTGGGGCTGGTGGCCCCACCTGGTGGACCCCCGGACCCCTCCGGTGGTCCCGGTACACTACCGGTGATGCCCGGAACACTTCCGGTGGCAAAAACCATACTTCCTATATATCAATCTTTACCTCCGGACCATTCCAGAACTCCTCGTGACATCCGGGATCTCATCCGGGACTCCGAACAACATTCGGTAACCACGTATATCTATTCCCTATAACCCTAGCGTCATCGAACCTTAAGTGTGTAGACCCTACGGGTTCGGGAACCATGCAGACATGACCGAGATAACTCTCCGGCCAATAACCAACAGCAGGATCTGGATAACCATGTTGGCTCCCACATGTTCCATGATGATCTCATCAGATGAACCACGATGTCAAGGACTTAGTCAATCCCGTATACAATTCCCTTTGTCTAGCGGTACGATACTTGCCCGAGATTCGATCGTCGGTATCCCGATACCTTGTTCAATCTCGTTACTGGCAAGTCTCTTTTACTCATTCCGTAACACATCATCCCGTGATCAACTCCTTGATCACATTGTGCACATTATGATGATGTCCTACCGAGTGGGCCCAGAGATACCTCTCCGTTTACACGGAGTGACAAATCCCAGTCTCCATTCGTGCCAACCCAACAGACACTTTCGGAGATACCTGTAATGTACCTTTATAGCCACCCAGTTACGTTGTGACGTTTGGCACACCCAAAGCAATCCTACGGTATCCGGGAGTTGCACAATTTCATGGTCTAAGGAAATGATACTTGACATTAGAAAAGCTTTACCATACGAACTACATGATCTTGTGCTAGGCTTAGGTTTGGGTCTGGTCCATCACATCATTCTCCTAATGATGTGATCCCGTTATCAACGACATCCAATGTCCATGGTCAGGAAACCGTAACCATCTATTGATCAACGAGCTAGTCAACTAGAGGCTTACCAGGGACATGGTGTTGTCTATGTATCCACACATGTATCTGAGTTTCCTATCAATACAATTCTAGCATGGATAATAAATGATTATCATGAACAAGGAAATATAATAATAACCAATTTATTATTGCCTCTAGGGCATATTTCCAACACTAAATCCGTTGAGACGACACCATATGAACTGTGGTTTGGCGAGAAACCTAAGCTGTCGTTTCTTAAAGTTTGAGGTTGCAATGCTTATGTGAAAAAGTTTCAACCTGATAAGCTCAAACCCAAATCAGAGAAGTGTGTCTTCATAGGGTACCCAAAAGAAAATGTTGGGTACACCTTCTATCACAGATCCGAAGGCAAGATATTCGTTGCTGAGAATGGATCCTTTCTAGAGAAGGAGTTTCTCTCGAAAGAAGTGAGTGGGAGGAAAGTAGAACTTGATGAGGTAACTATACCTGCTCCCTTATTGGAAAGTAGTTCATCACAGAAATCTGTTCCTGTGACTACTACACCGATTAGTGAGGAAGCTAATGATGAGGATCATGTAACTTCAGATCAAGTTACTACCGAACCTCGTAGGTAAACCAAAGCGAGATCCGCACCAGAGTGGTACGGTAATCCTGTTCTGGAGGTCATGTTAGTTGACCATGACGAGCCTACGAACTATGAGGAAGCGATGATGAGCCCAGATTCCGCGAAATGGCTTGAGGCCATGAAATCTGAGATGAGATCCATGTATGAGAACAAAGTATGGACTTTGATTGACTTGCCCAATGATCGGGGAGCCATTGAGAATAAATGAATCTTCAAGAGGAAGACGGACGCTGATAGTAGTGTTACTATCTACAAAGCTAGAATTGTCGCAAAAAGGTTTTCAACAAGTTCAAGGTGTTGACTACGATGAGAGTTTCTCACTCGTATCTATGCTCTGAATCATGTTAGAAATTGCCGCATTTTATGAAATCTGGCAAATGGATAAACAAAACTGCATTCCTTAATGGATTTATTAAAGAAGAGTTGTATACGATGCAACTAGAAGGTTTTGTCGATCCTAAAGGTGTTAACAAAATATGCAAGCTCCAGCGATCCATCTATGGACTGGTGCAAGCATCTCGGAGTTGGAATATACGCTTTGATAAGTTGATCAAAGCATATAGTTTTATACAGACTTGCGGTGAAGCCTGTATTTACAAGAAAGTGAGTGGGAGCACTACAACATTTCTGATAAGTATATGTGAAAGACATATTGTTGATCGGAGATAATGTAGAATTATTCTGCAAAGCATAAAGGAATATTTGAAAGGAGTTTTTCAAAGGAAGACCTCGGTGAAGCTGCTTACATATTGAGCATCAAGATCTATAGAGATAGATCAAGATGCTTGATAAGTTTTTCAATGAGTACATACCTTGACAAGATTTTGAAGTAGTTCAAAATGGAACAGTCAAAGAAGAAGTTCTTGCCCGTGTTACAAGGTGTGAAACTGAGTAAGACTCAAAACCCAACCACGATAGAAGATAGAGAGAGAATGAAAGTCATTCCCTATGCCTCAGCCATAGGTTCTATAAAGTATGCCATGCTGTGTACCAGACCTATTGTATACCCTGCCCTATGTTTGGCAAGGGAGTACAATAGTGATCTAGGAGTAGATCACTGGACATTGGTCAAAATTATCCTTAGTGGAATAAGGATATGTTTCTCGATTATGGAGGTGACAAAAGGTTCGTCGTAAAGGGTTACATCGATGCAAGTTTTGACACTGATCCAGATGACTCTAAGTCTCAATCTGGATACATATTGAAAGTGGGAGCAATTAGCTAGAGTAGCTCCATGCAGAGCATTGTTGACATAGAAATTTGCAAAATACATACATATCTGAATGTGGCAGACCCGTTGACTAAACTTCTCTCACAAGAAAAACATGATCACACCTTAGTACTATTTGGGTGTTAATCACATAGCGATGTGAACTAGATTATTGACTCTAGTAAACCCTTTGGGTGTTGGTCACATGTCGGTGTGAACTATGGGTGTTAATCACATGGTGATGTGAACTATTGATGTTAAATCACATGGCGATGTGAACTAGATTATTGACTCTAGTGCAAGTGGGAGACTGAAGGAAATATGCCCTAGAGGCAATAATAAAGCTATTATTTATTTCCTTATATCATGATAAATGTTTATTATTCATGCTAGAATTGTATTAACCGGAAACATAATACATGTGTGAATACATAGACAAACAGAGTGTCACTAGTATGCCTCTACTTGACTAGCTCGTTGATCAAAGATGGTTATGTTTCCTAACCATAGACATGCGTTGTCATTTGATTAACGGGATCACATCATTAGGAGAATGATGTGATTGACTTAACCCATTCCATTAGCATAGCACTTGATCGTTTAGTTTGTTGCTATTGCTTTCTTCATGACTTATACATGTTCCTATAACTATGAGATTATGAATCTCCCGTTTACTGGAGGAACACTTTGTATGCTACCAAACGTCACAATGTAACTGGGTGATTATAAAGGTGCTCTACAGGTGTCTCCGAAGGTACTTGTTGGGTTGGCTTATTTTGAGATTATGATTTGTCACTCTGATTGTCGGAGAGGTATCTCTGGGCCCACTCGGTAATGCACATCACTATAAGCCTTGCAAGCATTGCAACTAACGAGTTAGTTGCGGGATGATGTATTACAGAACGAGTAAAGAGACTTGCCGGTAACGAGATTGAACTAGGTATTGAGATACCGATGATCGAATCTCGGGCAAGTAACATACCGATGACAAAGGGAACAACGTATGTTGTTATGCGGTCTGACCGATAAAGATCTTCGTAGAATATGTGGGAGCCAATATGAGCATCCAGGTTCCGGTATTGGTTATTGACCAGAGACGTGTCTCGGTCATGTCTATATTGTTCTTGAACCCGTAGGGTCCGCACGCTTAAGGTTTCGATGACAGTTATATTATGAGTTTATGAGTTTTGATGTACCGAAGGAGTTCGGAGTCCCGGATGAGATCGGGGACATGACGAGGAGTCTCTAAATGGTCGAGACGTAAAGATCGATATACTGGACGACTATATTCGGACATCGGAAAGGTTCCAAGTGATTCGGGTATTTTTCGGAGTACCGGAGAGTTACGGGAATTCGCCGGGGAGTATATGGGCCTTATTGGGCTTTAGGGGAAAGAGAGAGGCGAGGTTGGGCGCCCCCCAAGGCCTAGTCCGAATTGGACTAGGGGGAGGGGCTGCGCCCCCTCCTTCCTTCTCTTCTCCCTTCCCTTGCCTTGACTCCTACTCCTACTACTTGGAAGGGGGGGAATCCTACTCCCGGTGGGAGTAGGACTCCTCCAAGGCGCGCCATAGGGGCCGGCTCTCTCCCCCCTCCTCCACTCCTTTATATACGTGGCCAAGGGGCACCCCATAGACACACAAGTTGATCTTCGTGATTGTTCTCTTAGCCGTGTGCGGTGCCCCCCTCCACCATAATCCTCGATAATATTGTAGCGGTGCTTAGGCGAAGCACTACGACGGTAGAACATCAAGATCGTCACCACGCCGTCGTGCTGACGGAACTCTTCCTGGACACTTTGCTGGATCGGAGTCCGGGGATCATCATCGAGCTGAACGTGTGCTAGAACTTGGAGGTGCCGTAGTTTCGGTGCTTGATCGGTCGGGCCGTGAAGACGTACGAGTACATCAACCGCGTTGTGCTAACGCTTCCGCTTCCGGTCTACGAGGGTACGTAGACAACACTCTCCCCTCTCGTTGCTATGCATCACCATGATCTTGCGTGTGCGTAGGAATTTTTTTGAAATTACTACGTTCCCCAACAGGTGGAACCCAACGAGTACGCATAGCAGTTTTCAAAGTAGCCCAAGTAGCTGGAATAGGATATAATCTACAATGTTCAGACCACCAAACACATGCAAAGCTAGTGAAAGGACAAACAGCAGGAACACGTCTCTCCTCAGGATATTGTAAACATGTAAATCGTTGTTCAGTTTCTAACTCCCAAGTAAGAAATATATCAGGAACATATCTACCCTCAAATGGTGAAATATTCAATTTTAGTTTAGGAAGATGGTCATGTACCGCAGGTGGTGGTGCAGCCCTACCGTTGCGATGATATGCATGAGGACGACCTGGTGGTGGTGGTGCTGGTGGTTGCATGTAGTTCTGATTTTGGTCAACCTCATCCTTGTAATGGTCCTCCACCTCTGCAGTAGCAGCAGGAGCGGAAGAAGCATCAACAGCGGCACCAAAATTTTGCCCAGGGTCAATGGGAACGCGCTGTGCTCGTCCCACTTGATTTGGAAAGTGACATTGTTGTTGTTGTTGTGGAGGTGCGTTAGGGGCAGCCAGTGGTGGTGGTGGAAGACGCGTGAGCAATTCATTAAACTTGTTATCGAGCTTTGTTTCGAACGTCTTCTCCATGCCATCTATCTTCTCCATAGCCTCTTCAAATCTGTTTAGTACATCTTGCACCTGTCCACTCATCATTTGCTGAAATTTATCATGCAACTCCTTATTTGTCACGTTCTCCCAGTCAGTCTCGTCGGCTTGTGATCCTGCCATGGTTAGCAGCAATAGAAACACACAAGAATATGATCCTACAAACTACTAACAAGAGGTGGTGGTGGATGTCACAAATCCGTCAAGCAAATCTCAAATTCTTACCAGTTCTTACCCAACAGCAGGCGGTGATCGGCAACCGTCGTAGTCAAAACTCTCAAAGCTTGGATAGAGCGATTACCAGGGAGAGTCAAACGCACGACGTAGATGTATGTGGAGCTGGGAAGGCTTATAATATGGTAGCAAAAAGGGTCAGCAATAATCAATTCAGAGATGCAAAGTTGAATAAACGCTCAACGACGGTACTGTGCTAGTCCGAGGCTAGACCGTACTAGAGACGCGAGCCTAGAACACGAACAAAATCACGGCGCGACATGTAAACAAGGGAGGAGCACTCTCTGATTTTTTTTCCCTTTTTCACTTTTTTTGCACTTTTCCCTCTTTTTTTTGCTCCGCAACAATTTTTTTCGAAAAAGTCTACGAATGGTCTAAAAACCGCCTAGCCAGAATTTTCCAGACTTAGTTTTTTTTTGAGTTTGGAACTATTTTTCTTCTACGGGTAGCACGAAACTCAGGAGTCCTACTATGTCACGACTCGAAGTATCGCGTGATCTGGAACTCGAAAACAAAGCAACAAATACAGGACTCGGACTAGGACTGGTAGCGGAGATGAATCTGGTGGAACTCGAACTGGTGGCGACGATGAATCTGGTGGAACTCGGACTGGTGGTTGTATATGGCGATGGTATCGCTGGACTCGGATTGGTGGTTGTATATGGAAGCGACGATGTATATGATGGGGTGGTGGTATATGGCAATGATGATGACGATGGTGCGGCGGCGGCGTGACAACCTGTGAACAGAACTCGAAACTCTAAGGGACTAGACGCTAAGACCAGCAACTCGACACGACGATGCAACTGCAAATTCAACAAAGCAAAACTCTAAAAAGACTATGCAAAGGCTCAGATTGGTTCGGATATGATGAACTAACCCTAATTTTTTTGCCTTTTTTTTCGTGGACTGTAGATATGAAGAACAAACTCGATCTAAACTATGAAAAACTGGAAAATCTCACCGAGCAACCTGAAAAATCTGATACCACTTGATAGAGGCAAAGGTGTCTCGATGTTTCGATGAGATGGTGGCTGTCGTTTCTGTGGGAGTCGACCTTGACGATCCGACTACGAACATGCGAGACGTCGCGCCTTAGCAATCGCTAAACCAACTTCCGAGGGGTTATTGACCACGCCGGAGCATGATCAACCTGACCACGAGGGTCTGTTTCCTGCAAGCAAATGAAGAACAAGCAAGAAACTGAGATTGCAATCTGGATATTGTGAATATAAGATGAAAGCTTTATTGATCAAGGTGGGGTTCTGTGACGTCTTGGTCTGGTCGTTGGACACAAACGAAGTACGCGAAGTTGCAGCTATGGCGAACTTTTAATCTAAACAAAACCAAAAGCCTAAACGATGCCCTAAGGGCTGTATATATGGAGGAGAGAGGGGGAATTTCGTGGCCCTTGGTGGAGGGGTCCGAAACCAACCCTAACTCTTGTTTCCCCACACATACGAACTCTAAAAACATCCTATACTTAAGTACTTCGAGAATACATGGGCCTGGCCCAATAATAAGGTGACGCAGCACCTAGAATAGCCTCTGGATGAAATTTATGAAGTGGCATCTTGTATATTTCGTCTCATGCTTCATGCACTCATTATGGTGGCTTCAGAGTCCTGGAATCATCACTTGTAACTCCGTTCTTGTTCGCCTTGCGCATGCCATCATCTCCATGCTTGAACTTGCTCCAAGGTTCATCTTTCTTGTCCAAGCTAGGCCCTTCATTTGTAAGCAAAACAAATGTATCCAATTTAGGCAGCATCATATTCTCATGAACATTAGAATCGTTACCAAGAAACGGAAGTACCTGATAATTCAATTGGCGTGCGTGAGCTCTAGTAATTGGTCCAGTATGTATAACAGCAGGGGCTGTGGGTGTAACAATGGTATTGATATCCTCATCACGGGGACTCAGCAATCTCACACCCTCGCGATCAAGAGTATTTAAGCTTATGGGTAGGAAAAGGTATGTGAGGTGGAGCTGCAGCAAGCACTAGCATATATGGTGGCTAACATGCACAAATGAGAGCGAGAAGAGAAGGCAAAGCACGTTCGAGAATCTATGATCAAGAAGTGATCCTAGACTACTTACGTTCAAGCATAACTCCAACACCGTGTTCACTTCCCGGACTCCGCCGGAAAGAGACCATCACGGCTACACACGCGGTTGATGCATTTTAATTTAAGTTAAGCTTCAGGTTTTCTACAACCGGACATTAACAAATTCCCATCTGCCCATAACCGCGGGCACGGCTTTCGAAAGTTCAAAACCCTGCAGGGGTGTCCTAACTTAGCCCATCACAAGCTCTCACGGTCAACGAAGGATATTCCTTCTCCCAAGACAATCCGATCTGACTCGAAATCCCGGTTACAAGACATCTCGACAATGGTAAAATTAAACCAGCAAAGCCGCCCGATGTGCCAACAAATCCCGATAGGAGTCGCACATACCTCGTTCTCAGGGCAACACCGGATGAGACTAGCTACGAGTAAAACCAGCCCTCAAGTTTCCCCGAGGTGGCCCCGCAGGCAGCTCAGTTCGGACCATAATTAGAGAAGCACTGGCCCTGGGGGGTTAAAATAAGGGACATTTACATCTATGCCCTTAACTCGAACCTACTACTCAGTTTTGCCCCTAATTTTTAGGTATGCTCAGTTTTGCCCCTCCGTCGTTAGTTTCACTTATAGAAATGCCCTTCTCTGCCGTTACCGTCCGGTCAAAGGTCTTTGACCGTCCTGAAAAAATAGCAAAAAAATCAAAAATATATGAAATTTGGTGGGATCGAAGATAGTCATGTCCGCAAGGCGCGTGCACATTTTCATGCCGTTCGGACACTCCGGGAGCTCGTGTCAAAGGAAAACATAAATTTTGTACGCATGCGAGCAGTAAATTCAAAAAAATAGAAAAAAATCAAAAAAATATGAAAGTTCGTGGGACTGAAGATATTCAGGTTCACAAGATGTGTGCAAAACCCAAGGGAAGGTGATAGGTGTTAGTGCAAATGTAAAACCAAGGTTGGGCCTTGCTGGAGGAGTTTTATTCAAAGCAACTGTCAAGGGGTTCCCATTATAACCCAACCATGTAAGGAACGCAAAATCAAGGAACATAACACCGATATGACGGAAACTAGGGCGGCAAGAGTGGAACAAAACACCAGGCATAAGGCCGAGCCTTCCACCCTTTACCAAGTATATAGATGCATTAATTAAATAAGAGGTATTGTGATATCCCAACAAATATCCATGTTCCAACAAGGAACAACTCCAATCTTCACCTGCAACTAACAACGCTATAAGAGGGGCTGAGCAAAGCAGTAACATAGCCAAACAACGGTTTGCTAGGACGAGGTGGGTTAGAGGCTTGACATGGCAATATGTGAGGCATGATAAGCAAGTGGTAGGTATCGCAGCAAAGGCATAGCAAAAGAGCGAGCATCTAGCAAGCAAAGATAGAAGTGATTTTGAGGGTATGGTCATCTTGCCTGAGATCCCGCAAGGAAGAAGAACGAGTCCAAGAAGAAGACAAACGGACGTAGATGAACGGATCCTCACAACTCTGGAATGAAACCGAAGCTAATGCGAGAAGTAACCCGGAAAGAAGCAAACAACATAGTAAACAACCATCACATAAACATGGCATGATGCACAATCAAGTATGATGCATGTCCGGTTTAATGAAGCATGGCATGGCAAAGTGCACGAGCAATCCTACAATATTAAATGTTGTACTCAACAATATTAAATGTTGTTTAAACATGGCAAGAGGTGAAGCATAACAAAACTATACCATCTAAACAATTTAAATGGGGCCGGATATAACAAACAACAAATCCGGTAAATCCCCATATGACTTAGTAATTTAATGCAACAACAATTTTAAACATTTTAAATGTTGTTATCATGATGCAGATGACATGTGCAAGTTTTATGGAGGTTTTATGAAAATGTTAACAAGAGCATTATGAAGCATTTGTCATCGTGGCGGAAAACAAAAGGGGTGCCACGGCGACGATAACAAAACGGTGCCACGGCAACATTCCGGTTCTGACAAATCATTGAGACATCGGTGCAAAAGAAAGTGTGGCGGGAGCATGCAAAATATGGTGGGGTGATCCCGGTTACCGGGTTCCCACGGGTCGACGACGGTGACAAGGCAAAAGAGGGGCAACGTGCACCGACAATTCGAGCACGGAGCAAGCATGAGCATCTCAACCATCGCAAGCATTCGTTCACGGACGTCGTCTCGGGGTTATACCTTCGAAGCATGCGTTTCGGGCGGAACGAGTTCGTAGTGGAAGTAGTCGTTCACGGGTCTTCGAGGGAAGTAGTGGTTCACGTTCGTTTTCGGAGAGGTACTTGACGAATCCAAGGTTTCCGAGGGCGACGGTAGTAGAACTTGGCGAATCCGAGTTTCTCGGAGGTCGTCATCGAACTTGGTCAAATACACGATGTGGGTTGACGTTCACTGGACGGCCTTCGGCGACGGTAGTTGTACACGGGTCTTCGGCCACGGAAGTAGTCGTACAAAGTTTTCGTAGGTGTTTGGGGTCACGACACGGAACTTGACGTCCACGGAGTCTTCGCGATTCGATGGTAGTGGTACACTTTCGTAGTCGTTCGAGTCATCGGTATAGGAAACTTGACGGAATTTGGAATCACTTCGGAGCTGTCGTGGTACTTAGGGTCTTCGGACTTGCCGATCTCGTTCGTGCGACGGTAGTGGCACATCTTGTAGTGGAACTTGGCGCATCCAAGGTCTCCGGTGTAGTGGTACACACACGTAGATGAACTTGATGGGTCGTCACCATCCTGGTACTTGGCGTCCTCTTGGTCTCGACAGAGATGAAATGGAAAACAACGGTTGTGGTACATGGCGTCCAGGGGGCTTCGCGGGTCATCCTGCACTTGGCGATCTTGATGATTCCGAGGGTCTCGGCGGAGGCCATGGTACTCCTGATTGCACCAAGATGATCTAGCAGCAGCAAGGGTGTCGGGGAGGACGACCTCAGGTCAACGCGACCACGAAGCAGAGGCGAGGCCACGACACTACTGGATTAGGCGCGAGGAGGTCGGGAATGGCTTGTTCTGGCCGGCGACAAGGCAGCTTCTCCCCGTCAGGCAAGACGGCAGGAGCGCGGGGACGACGAGTCTCGACAACGAGAGGGTGCAGCAGCTGCTGCTATCGGCGGCGACCTCTAGGCGGGTTGAGGGCGATGCGGAGAAGCAGGAGGAGAGGCAGGGCGACGGTCGGATGGCGGGGTCGCCGGAGGGAGCAGAAGGAACTCGGCGGTAGGGCGTCAGCAGCAGGGGGCGCAGCCATGGCGGGGCTTGGCTGCTCGTGGAGGACGGCGGGCGCCGGAGCTCCTGCTCTGCTGTAGCAGGCATGGGGACGAGGAGGTGGAGCTCGAGCGCCGTGGCCCGAGAGAGAGAGAGAGAGGTTGCAGGGCCTGGAGGGATCGAGAGGAGAGAGTGATAGGAAGATGGGATCGAGGGAGACGGGGAGGTTCGAAGGAGATGGGGATCGAGTGCGGTGTCTCCTCTCCTGGCGGTGCGAGGGAAGGAATCGAGGGAGAGGGAGATGTGGGATCGAGGCCTAGGGTTACGGGGGCGTGCGGGCTGGCCTCGGAAGAAGGTTGGGCCTTGGAGGCCGGCGCGATTGTGGGCCTAGGGAGGCCCAGGAGAGAGGAGGGGGCCAGCTGGGCCTTATGGCAAAAGGGCAGGCCTGGCAGGCCTGAGAGGCTGGGCTCTTCTCTCCCTCTATTTTCTCTATTCAAAAACAACAGAAAAAGGAAGAAAAGGGAAGAAAAGAAAAAGGTAGAGAAAGAGTTTGGGCAGGGGAATAAATTTCCCGGACTCGCAAAAAATGCGCATGTTCCAAGAAAAATGGAGTGGGCATTTTTGAAAGTTTAAATTCAAACTCATTTGATTTAAAATCAAATGGTTTGAATAGGAAGTGAGGGTTAGGAAGGTCCAAAAATGTTCGGATTTTTGGTGGAGCTCTGGAAAATGATGAAAGAAATATATGGCAAGGTTTGAGGAGCAACTCGAAGCAGAAAAGACTTGAGAGTTACATTGCAAGTGTGTCAAAGTAATTCCACAAGAATGCAAATATTTATAGTAGCTCCCTAATATCGGGAGGATATGTTATAAAGAGAAGTCACCCTTCCCTCGATTTAAATGGAGCGAAGATCCATGAAATTTACTTAAGTGAGTTTTTAGTTGGCTTTGAGAAAATGATGGCATGATGACATGATGCAATGCACATGATGCAACGAACCAAAACGAAAAACACATGACGAAACCCGGAAACCCTGGAAGGCATCTGAAGCTCCGGTCTTGGGGCGTTACAGGACCTCTCTACCGCTGCTACTCACGGCGCTGCTTCCACACCTTGCCCCGCCCTAGTCGTGGCCTTGCCGCGCCTGTGCGCTTTGCTGCACGCGCACGTGCGTGATCGGGCCGCACCTCGCCCGCGTGAGGCCTCCCAGCAACCTGCTCTGCTGGCGCCCGCCGCGCCCTCCTATGCAAGCCGGCGCGCCGCCCACGCCTCCACCTCTGACCCGCGTGCTCTGCTGCCTCTAGCCACGCCGGCCCTCACCAAGCCGAAGCAGCCCGCCCGCACAACCCGCGCCCGCTGCCGGCCTCGCATCGCCCCACCGCGCCTGTTCGGGCAGCCGCCCGTGACGCCGCGGATGTCGACTCCGCCGTCGATGCCGGCCAAGTCCGGCCGCCCCGCGACCATCGTTCGACGTGGTCGACAACCAGCTACCCATCGGTCCCCTTCGTTCATCGAACCAACGCTCGTAGCGCAAGCCCGGCGGGTTCCCGCGTTGCTGCCGTCGCCGGCGCACTGGAACTCCTCGCCGGTGTTAACCATGATGACGTGGACGTCATTAACCCCCTAACCAAATCCCTAACAGCCACTGACATCGGACCCCACAGTCCTAATTAATCTCATTGGTTTTGTTTGAAAGCCTGTTAAACAAATCACTCAACGGCACTCGGGCCCCACTGGGCCCTTTGACCAGTCAAACTACTGACTAGGACTAGCCCAGTCAATGGCAGGTGGGACCTAGTGGCCCACTTTGACCAGTCAACAGGGACCAGTCAACTGCTGACTGAGCAGTCAACTGGGACCCACTGTTAACCTCACATACAAATAGCTAGGTACTCTCTCTGTGTACCCGTAAGCAATTTAACATTTAATTTCGAATTAAAATAATTCAGAAAATGTTTTAAAACTTTAAAAATTAATATAAAATAATCTGTAACTCGGATGGAAAAACTTTGTACATGAAAGTTGCTTAGAACGACGAGACGAATCCGGATACATAGCCCGTTCGTCCGCCACACACCCCTAGCATATCAAACCAACAACCTTCCCCCTCCGACCCGTCTGTCCGAAAACACGAAACACCGGGAATACTTTCCCGGGATGTTTCCCCCCTTCGCCGGTATCACCTATCCCCGCGTTAGGTCACCCCTAGCACAACATATTGCCGTGTCTTGCTTTGTGTTACATTTGATTGCTCTGTTATTTATTGTGTTCCCCTCCGTTACTTCTTTCCGGTAGACTCCGAGACCGTTGCCGATGTCCGTGTGTTCGACTGCATCGAAGACGACCCCTCCTTCTTGCCAGAGCAACCAGGAAAGCCCCCCCTTGATCACCAGATATCGCCTATTCTTCTCTCTACTGCTTGCATTAGAGTAGTGTAGCATGTTACTGCTTTCTGTTAATCCTATTCTGATGCATAGCCTGTCCTTGCTACTACTGTTGTTACCTTTACCTGCAATCCTAAATACTTAGTATAGGATGCTAGATTATCATCAGTGACCCTACATTCTTGTCAGTCTGCCATGCTATACTATCGGGCCATGATCACGTCGGGTGTTGATCACGGGTAAATACCTACATATATACATACTATATAGGTGGTGACTAAAGTTGGGTCGGCTTGTTGAGTACCCGGAAGTGATTCTGATGTGGGGGCTAAAGGGGCAGGTGGCTCCATCCAGGTAGTGGTGGGCCTGAGTTCCTGACGGCCCCGACTATTACTTTGAGGCGGAGCGACAGGGCAGGTTGAGACCACCTAGGAGAGAGGTGGGCTTGGCCCTGGTCGGCATTCGCGGTTACTTCAAAATAACACACTTAACGAGATCTGGGTATTTGATCTGAGCCTGGCTACTAGCCTATTCGCACTAACCAACTACGCGGGAACAGTAATGGGCACTCGACGTCGTGGTATCAGCCGAAGCCTTCGTGACGTCAGCGACTGAGCGGCGCGCGCCGGGTTGGACTGGAATGCCTGCTCTTGTATAAGGGAGGCTAGCTCTGCTCACCGGCCGCGTACGCAACGTGTAGGTATGCAATGGGTGATGGGCCCAGACCCCTACGCGCATAGGATTTAGACCGGCGTGCTGACCTCTCTGTTGTGCCTAGGTAGGGCTGCGACGTGTTGATATTCCGAGGCCGAGCATGACCCAGGAAAGTGTGTCTGGACAAAGGGGATCGAGCGTGTTGGGAAATGTGGTGCACCCCTGCAGGGAAGTTAATCTATTCGAATAGCCGTGATCTTTGGTAACAGGACGACTTGGAGTTGTACCTTGACCTTATGACAACTAGAACCGGATACTTAATAAAACACACCCTTCCAAGTGCCAGATACAACCGGTGATCGCTCTCTCACAGGGCGACGAGGGAAGGTCATCGGTTAGGATTATGCTACACGATGCTACTTGGTGAACTTACCATCTACTCTCTTCTTCTGCTGCAAGATGGAGGTTACCAGAAGCGTAGTCTTCGAAAGGACTAGCTATCCCCCTCTTATTCTGGCATTCTGTAGTTCAGTCCACATATGTCACCCCTTTTCCATTTGATACCAATGCATATATATGTAGTGTAGCTCCTTGCTTGCCAGTACTTTGGATGAGTACTCACGGTTGCTTTGTTCCCTCTCTTCCCCCTTTCTATACCCGATTGCTGCGACCAGACGATGGAGCCCAGGAGCCAGACGCCACCGTCGATGAGGACTCCTACTACACTGGAGGCGCCTACTACTACGTGCAGCCTGCTGACGATGACCAGGAGTAGTTTAGGAGGATCCCAGGCAGGAGGCCTGCGCCTCTTTCGATCTGTATCCCAGTTTGTGCTAGCCTTCTTAAGGCAAACTTGTTTAACTTATGTCTGTACTCAGATATTGTTGCTTCCGCTGACTCCTGTGTCTTCGAGCATTTGTATTCGAGCCTTCGAGGCCCCTGGCTTGTAATATAAAGCTTGTATTATTTTAATTTGTGTCTAGAGTTGTGTTGTGATATCTTCCCGTGAGTCCTTGATCTTGATCGTACACATTTGCGTGTATGATTAGTGCACGGTCAAATCGGGGGCGTCACAAGTTGGTATCAGAGCCGACTGCCTGCAGGAATCCCCCTTCCACACTCTTGGACCGAAGTCGAGTCTAGACATTACAAAACTTTTTACTAACATGGCTGTGTGTCTTACGGACCCACGTCACCATTTGGGTGGTGTTAGGATCTTTTACTCCTCAATCCTTACTCTGAGACTCTGAACTCTCTTCTACTCGGGTTAAAATGGTTTTACTAACTCTAACATTAGGATCTCGTGATCACCTCCACCTGAAGAGCCCCTTATTACAGATGATCGCCTGCTACACCAGAAGGTTCTGAAGATACTCTACGATGTTCTCTTGCGACTTTGTGCCATCGCTTTTGCAATTCCCTTCCATCGATAGACCCCTATGGATAGCGATGTATACTTGCCATTTATATAACCATCCCCCGTTGATCTTGTTATTACAAGATACCCTGAAATCCTCTCTATTGTTCTGAGAATATTTTGTGCCACTGCCCTTGCAGTCCTTTGCAACCTGAAGACCCCTACGAATACTTTCTCGCACTTATCAAGTATCCGCCCATTCCCAGTTGATTATGTGTTTCACTAAGGTCTTCAAAATAATATTCGATCTTCCGAAAATCCTTAGCAACTTATTGCTCTTGAAATTCTTGCTGGCTTGCATTATGGTTAAACCCATAAGTATAGTAATCTTATTGGCAGCATTTGTCACTATCATTTTGAGTCCATTGATTCAATATGTTGCGAATGCTCGCAATCCTCAATTAGATCCTATAATTCATCCTGTCGGCTCAGACGTCATGTTAAGCATGAGCTGGAGTTCGACCAATCAAATTCCCATCGATTGTACCCCTAAGGCTATTCAACTTATCCATCCCTGATCAAAGCATTGTTTATGATCCCTTGTCTTGGAATTAATAATTCCTTTGCATTTGAGCCTTGAATTAGTTAGTTGTTTCTAAAGTCTGATCTCCTTGCATTGTTTCTTCCTCTGGTCGAGTACCGATGCTCACATCAGATCCCTTGAGGACCACTAGATCCTTTGTTGGATTTTATCCGATAGCATCCTTCATATTCAATCACTTTGGGATTTCTTTTTCCATTGGTAAATCCTATCCTCTGATTGACCAACCATGCTCTGCTTTCGAGCTTGTGTTATTACTCCGAAGTTTGTGGTATATGTTCCTATAAGATGCCATGATGGGTTGAACCTACGCCTTTCCTAATCCGTGTGAACTCGAAAGATTTCACGGGTCATACTTATCTGGTATTGCACCAGGTAAAATTTTCAATAACTAATGTCAATTTCGTAATACGAGAGGTGAATGAAAGGTTATGCGTTGAACAAGTGGGAGTCGACCTTGAACCTTTGTGTTCATGCCCATGGACACGATGTAGATCCTATCATGGAAGCTTCTCTTAAAATAATTATCCCCTTGTTATAAGTTCATCTTGTATCTGTGGACGTGGTTCCGACCATGTTTCTCCTTGATTCCATTTCTTGTGCAAGTTTGAGCACTTGTCTTCTACAGAGCATTACCCTAGTCCAACCCCTACTTTGATCTGTCGTCGAGTATTACCCCCTGGTATCTCGAGATTATCATGGAACTGCATAACTTCTTATGAGTTCTCCATCAAGTACTACATTCTCATTGATTCAATTTTTTCACGGGCTCTAGGTCATTAAACGCTCAAGGACACCGATAACTGAATCGAGTCCGCATCGTGATTAAACAACTATTAGTAATCTTCTTTACTTACGAGTTTGTACTTGATCACGTCAATTCTAGCCTAATCGGCTATATCAGTATCGTGCTGATTTTAACTATGCTACCTGGTTCTTAATCCCGGAGCACAACTTTTGACGATGAGTTAAGCTTACATCGATCTTCATCATCATACCATTTCGCTTTGGACAGCAAGCTTGGTTTGGAGTTTGTGCCGTACCCTTGGATCCATTAACCTTTCGCTTCATCATTCCTTTGACTTGATGTCATCACCGATCGATTACATATTCGTGGAGCCTCTCGACAAAATTTGTCGTGATCATCATCAACATTTTGACTCCTTCCAGAATATCAATCGAATTCATGATGACAAGTACCATCCTTTCCCCTCGATGAATTGTGTTATCACCGACAACATTATTGCTTCCCCTCCAACACAAACTTGTTCATGTTTTGTGTTATACCTGGAGGTCCGTGCTATCCAGCATTTGTTCTTCTTTACCTTGGAATATTACCACCTTTTATGCCAAGGATGTCGTGAGAATTTTACCACTTCTTAAGAATTCTTGATATAGTAATACTTCTCACCATCTCCGTTCATATCTTGGTCCCCGTGTTGTTTCTAACCAGGATACCAGCCATTTAAATATGATGTGTGAAGTCAAAACTTCTAGCAACCCTATTGCTTTGAAGTGAATGATCGATAGTTTCATTCTAACTCTTTTGTTCATTAAGTCACCATTCTAACATTGATTATGCTACCTAAGACCATATTTCGGGTGCACCTTCTACCAATGTTTAATTGTGTATGTTTTCCTCGAGCATACCTCATTATATCATTTGATCTGACAAATGTTATCTCCTTGTTCACATAATTGTGCAAATCCATCTTTTAGTAAAACTCGAGGAATTGTCGCTGAGTCCATCAGCCACCCCCTCGTCATTTCCTTGGTTTAATGACGAACTCTTGTTTCAGAACTCGCTTCCATAGTTCATTTCCCGAGGATCTTACAATGTCATCTCATCAATTTGTGTCATGCCTTTTTCTTCTCAGGCATCCTGAGTCTGAGGTATCCTGACACCAATCAGATCTGAATCTTGGTCAGATATGATGGTTGGAATATATTTTCAAGAGTTATAACATTGGTCTTAATATGAACCGGTAAGGTGATGTCATGCCTAGCACATCTGGCCGGAGGCTCTATTGTTTTAGTTTCCTTTTCATCCAGGTTAAACACTCTTCTATGAGGAAATTGTAAGACTTATTCTACCAGTTGCTCCTGATGAATCTTTCGTGTATCCAAAGACTGACCTTTGCTTGAAGTTCATGTCAATGCTATCTCGAAGCATGTCTGTGCTACTCCTATCATCAATAAGAACATTTGAAACACAATGCAAAAATTTCCTTATCAGTTATCCAAACGTTGTTGTTTGGGTAATGTCATGAAATTCCTCCCCCTTTACCTAAATGGTTTTGTACTTCTATCCTGTCATGGATGTCATGCTCTGTTCATCCTTGGGAAGGATATACCCTTGAAATATGTGTTTAAACACATTTTCCTTTCCATTGTTCTGTTTGATCTGATAATCATATTTTCCTTTCCATTGTTTGGTTTAACCTTTCTTGTGATCCATATGATCTAAGCAACAATATTCCCCTGCTTATGTAAACACCTCGGTGTGCAATTCTGTCAGTAAGACCCTGTTCCTTTTGTTTATGACCTCCCAGTAACCACTGATGGACGAGAACTTTGCCTATTGGTCCTCCTTGAATTAATGAGCAGGAAAATGGTTCTCTTCGTCCCTCGCCCTTGGTACCGACGTTGTTGCCGACATAATCGACAGGCTACCCCATGACATGCCTTGCTTGCATGATCTCGCAAGACGACTCCGCCCTTCCTACTTTTAACCCACATGGTGGGCCCATAACCCACAGGTCCCAGGATCGAAACCTGACTCTCTAGTACACCCTGTTGTCAAAGTTATTCCTCGTGCTTGACTTCATATGTAATTCACGGGCCACCTGCCTAGTGATTTATTCTGGTATCAGACGCAATACTTATTCTCATTGCTCTGAACCCCTTTCACCTTTTGATTAGGCATCGAACGATTGCCTACCTGCTCGAAACTTCTCATGGTACCTTCTTACTTTGCTCTTGATATCTTCTTAAGTTTCAATTCGAGAGTTACTTTCCGCCACCTTCCCTGAAGTTATCTACCAGTTAGTCAACCTTGAAGGGGTTCGTTCTTAAGGAATACCCCCATTCTTTCGTAAGTACAATGGGATTCTCGAAGAAATGATGCCAACTTCATCATGATGACATGAAGCAGAGAAATGGAGACATCAACGTAATGGATCGACCTCTTCGAGAAGAGCAACCAAGACTGAGAAGATTCGTTAGAATTTCGTAACCAGACCTTTCCCCCGTTTTCCACCTCTTAAATCTCGGGACGAGATTTCTTGTAGTGGAGGGGAATTGTGACGCCCGGATAGTTACGCTACAGTAACCCTCCGCTAATGATGCCACGTCACCATGATTACTGTTGTTAATCTTGCGATGATTCAAATCCCATTCAAATTTCAAATTTAAAGTCAGGTCAAACAATTAAAGTTTTCAAAAGTCAAAACTAAAATGATCTTAAGGTGACAAATAAATCATGGATATTATTGGTGGAGAAACAACATCTTTATAAAATAATTAAATACCCTAAAGTGATTAAAACATCAGCAAAACAATTAGTTATACTCCTAATATATTTTACAAAATACTAAACTATTTTAGCTAGGTGAAAAAGTTAATTGCGGTAGTGGCATAATTAGTAATACTATTCTAGGTGCAACTTATGTATTTTATAAGAACTAAAATTTAATATAACAGTAGAAAGAAAATTAAGAAAAAGAAAAGAAAAACGAAGACATAAAAATAAAGTAAAAGCAAAAGAAATCCCCCCTCCTCCGCTGGGCCTCGGCCCAGCTGGCCACCAGGACAACCAGGACAGCCCACCTAAACTCCCTGCTCCTTCCTCCTGTTCACCAGTGGCCGTGTGCGCGCCCTGGCCGTCCATGCGCAATGCCGCCGGTGGATACTCGCCACCGCGACGCTACAGGGGCGCGGGAGGAGTATAAGACCGCCCCGACCTCGTGGACGAACCCTAGTTCCCCACCTTCATTTCCTTCCATTGCTATCCTCTCCCGCACACGTGGACGAGCCGCCGTCGCCACGATCGCTTTCGATCCCGCGCCCCCGACCTCACCGCGCCGTGACACCGAGTCCGCCCGCTCCATCGACGAGCGCTCCTTCGACTGGTGCTGCCCGTGGGAGCCCGAAGCCCCCCGTACCGTCCTCTACCTCGTCGTTGACCCCTCGGCCCCGACGACCCCCACCGCGCGATTCACCGCCACCACTGCATCCTCGGCTTCCTCAATCCGTCCCCCGCCCTCACTGTGAGCTTTGCCTTGTTTCCCCTTTCTCCCCTCCGACAATTTCGCGCTCTAGCTAGGACCCCGCAATGGACGGACCTCTCTGTCGCCGCTACTCACGGCGCTGCTTCCATACCTTGCCCCGCCCTGGTCGTGGCCTTGCCACGCCCGTGCGCTTTGCTGCACGCGCACGCGCGTGATCGGGCCGCGCCTCACCCGCGTGATGCCTCCCCGCAACCTGCTCTGCTGGCGCCCGCCGCGCCCTCCTCTGCAATCCGGCGCGCCGCCCGCGCCTCCACCTCTGACCCGCGTGCTCTGCTGCCTCTAGCCACGCCGGCCCCTCGCAAAGCCGAAGTGGCCCGCCCGCACAACCCGCGCCCGCTGCCGCCTCGCATCGCCCCACCGCACCTGTTCCGGCAGCCGCCCGTGCCGCCGCGGATGTCGACTCCGCCGTCGACGCCGGCTGTAACGCCCCGAGACCGATGTGCCAGGTGTCGTTCAGTTATTCGCAGTTGTTGCTTTGTCTTTGCTTGCGTGTCATGCATTGCATATCATGTCATCATGCGCATTTCATTTGCATACGTGTTCGTCTCGCGCATCCGAGCTTTTTCCCCGTTGTCCGTTTTGCATTCCGGCGCTTCCTTCTCCTCCGGTGGTCATTTCTACCTTTCTTTCTTGTGTGGGGGTTAAACATTTCCGGATTGGACCAAGACTTGTCATGCGGCCTTGGTTTACTACCGGTAGACCGCCTGTCAAGTTTCGTACCATTTGGACTTCGTTTGATACTCCAACGGTTAACCGAGGGACCGAGAAGGCCTCGTGTGTGTTGCAGCTCAACACCCTTCCAATTTGGCCCAAAACCCACCTAACTCAGCTCCATCATCTCGGTTGTTCGATCATGATCGCGTGGCCGAAAACCGCACCTCATTTGGACTCTCCTAGCTCCCTCTATGCCTATATATACACCCCCCCTCCGAAATTCGCGGTTCATTCTTCCCCTAACCCTAAAAATTCTCAGATCCGCGCCGCCGGACGTTTCTTCCCACGCCGGACATGTCCGCGCCGCCCGCCGCGACCAACCACGGCGTGCCACGTCAGCGCCGCCGTCCTCTCTCTCCTCCTCCACCACGCCAGGCCCGCCGGGCCCGGATCGGACCCGCGGAGCCCAATCGGTCGCCGTCGCCCGAGTCTCCCCGCCGCCACTCAGATCCGCCGCCGCCCGAGTCTTCCTCCACCGCCGCCTCCGAGCCTCGTCGCCGGCGCCGACTCTCACCGCCTCGCTGCCTCCGTCGCCGGATCTTCACCACCGCGGCCGGAAACGGACGGATCCCGTCCGGATCCGCACCTCAGGGGCCTCCTCTGCTCCTCCCCGACGGCAAGCCGCCGCTGCCGCCTCGCCGTTGACCTCGGGCGCCGCCGCCCTTGCCTCCTGGGATCCCATCGGGATCGAGGGAGACGAGCGCCTCCGCCTCCTCCCCGCATGGGCCGAAGCTCCAAGGCCCAGCATCGCCAGCCCAGCTTCCCGCAGCCAGCGCCAGGCCTCCTCTCCAGTCGCAGGCGCCAAGGCCCAGCGCCGCCTTGGCCTCCCAGGCCAGCTCCATCCGGCCCAGCGCGCCGCCCCCGCCTCGGCCTGCTTCCCCTCTAGCCGGGCCGAAGCCCGTGGTGAGAGAGCACCCAACGCCCCATTTTTTTCCTTCTGCTGTTGGGCTTGCCCAGATTCGGCCCGATTCATGTTTTTTTTTCTGCGGAGCGATTTTGCCCATTTATCCAGGATTGCCAGTTTTGCAGAATAGTCCTCCTAGTTCATGCATCTAATAACTCACTAACCGTGCATCGGTTTAAAATGTTTTATATATGAAACTGGCTCAGAATTTTGTGTAGATTAATAATATCCAACTTTCATCTATGTTTGAAAGGTTAAAAAATGTTGTTTGCATTAATTTGCTCCTATGCCATGTTAAAATGATTTAATTCATAACTAAATAACCGTAGCTCGGATTTAAACAAACTTTATATGTAAATGGGGTAGAATTTTGCCTAGTTTTTCATGGTGACCTTTATTTGCATGTTAAACAACTCTAAAATTGTGATTAGGGCAGAACAGTACCAAATATATAATATGCTCATGAGGAGTTTCCGGAATTGTTGTTCGTTGTTTCCGGCCTCATTTAACCTTGACTAGATAGGTAGTTTTCATTTGCTTCACTCTCTTGCCATGTTAATCAACATTTAATATTGTTGGGTTCATAAACGAGAGAGAACTAAATAATTGATGTGGTGTTTTGTCAATATGTATCCCGATGCATATTGAGCTCCACTTAATTTGTAGGATTTCTTGTGCGCTTTGCCATGCCATGCTTCATTAAACCGGACATGCATCATACTTGATTGTGCATCATGCCATGTTATGTGGTTGTTGTTTACTATGTTGTTTGCTTCTTTCCGGTGTTGCTTCTTCGGGTTGGTTCCGTTAACGTCGAGTTTGTGAGGATCCGTTCGACTACGTCCGTTTGTCTTCTTCATGGGCTCGTTCTTCTTCCTTGCGGGATCTCAGGCAAGATGATCATACCCTCGAAATCACTACTATCTTTGCTATGCTAGTTTGCTCGCTCTTGCTATGCCAATGCTACGATGCCTACCTTTTGCTTGTCAGCCTCCCAATTGCCATGTTGAAACTCTAACCCACCATGTCCTAGCAAACCGTTGATTGGCTATGTTACCGCTTTGCTCAGCCCCTCTTATAGCGTTGCTAGTTGCAGGTGAAGATTGGAGGCCGTTCCTTGTTGGAACATTTATTTACTTGTTGGGATATCATTATATTGCCATGTTATCTTAATGCATCTATATACTTGGTAAAGGGTGGAAGGCTCGGCCTCTCGCCTAGTGTTTTGATCCACTCTTGCCACCCTAGTTTCCGTCATATCGGTGTTATGTTCCCGGACTTTGCGTTCCTTACGCGGTTGGGTTATAATGGGAACCCCTTGATATTTCGCCTTGATTAAAGCTTTTCCAGCAATGCCCAACATTGGTTTTACCATTCACCACCTAGCCCCTTTTCTTTCCCTTGGGTTCTGCAGACTCAAGGGTCATCTTATTTTTACCCCCCCGGGCCAGTGCTCCTCTGAGTGTTGGTCCCACCGAGCGATGTCCGAGGCTACCAGGGGCAACTCTGGGCTGGCTTACCCGACGTCTGGCTCATCTGAGTGTGCCCCGAGAAAGAGATATGTGCAGCTCCTATCGGGATTTGTCGGCACATTCGGGCGGTGTTGCTGGTCTTGTTTTAACCTATCGAATTGTCTTGTTGTACCGGGTTACCGAGTCTGATCGGTGTGTCTCGGGTGGAGGTCTATTCCTTCGTTGACCGTGAGAGCTTGTCATGGGCTAAGTTGGGACTCCCCTGCAGGGATTGAACTTTCGAAAGCCGTGCCCGCGGTTATGGGCGGATGGGAATTTGTTAATGTCCGGTTGTAGATAACCTGAACCTTAATTAATTAAAATGAATCAACTGAGTGTGTTACCGTGATGGCCTCTTCTCGGCGGAGTCCGGGAAGTGGACACGGTGTTGGAGTAATGTTTGTGCAGGTTGCCCTCTAGCTTCTCGCTCGTGCTTTGCCTCCTCTTCTCGCTCTCTTTGCGAATAAGTTAGCCACCATACTTGCTAGTCGCTTGCTACAGGTCCACTCATATTTAACCCCTTACCATTCCTATAAGCTTAAATAGTCTTGATCGCGAGGGTGCGAGATTGCTGAGTCCCCATGGCTCACAGATACTATAATTCCAGATGCAGGTCCAGGTGATTCCGCTCCAGGTGACGAGTACGAGCTCAAGTGGGAGTTCGACGAGGACTCTCATCGTTATTATGTTTGCTTTCCCGATGATCAGTAGTGGTGCTTAGTTGGGGTTCGATTCAGGGCCTTGTCGCATGTTGGGTTTTCTTCTATTTTGGCGCCGTAGTCAGGCCATGAGTGTTTGTGTGATGGATGTTATTTATATACTTTGATGTGATGTGGTGAGTGTAAGCCAACTATGTATCTCCCCCTTTTATTATATATTATATGGGATGTTGTAATGATTGCCTGACTTGCGACATTGCTTTCAATGCGGTTATGTCTCTAAGTCGTGCCTCGACACGTGGGAGCTATAGCCGCATCGAGGGCGTTACATCGGCCAAGTCCGGCCGCCCCGCGACCACCGGTCGACATGGTCGACAACCAGCTACCCATCGGTCCCCTTCGTGCATCGAACCGACGCCCGTAGCGCAAGCCCGGCGGGTTCCCGCGTTGCTGCCGGCGCCGGCGCACTGGTACTCCTCGCCGGCGTTAACCATGATGACGTGGACGTCATTAACCCCCTAACCAAATCCCTAACAGCCACTGACATCGGACCCCACAGTCCTAATTAATCTCATCGGTTTTGTTTAAAAGTCTATTAAAAAATCACTCAACGACACTCTGGCCCCACTGGGCCCTTTGACCAGTCAAACTACTGACTAGGACTAGCCCAGTCAATGGCAGGTGGGACCCAGTGGCCCACTTTGACCAGTCAACAGGGACCAGTCAACTGCTGACTGGGCAGTCAACTGGGACCCACTGTCAGCCTCACATACAAATAGCTAGGTACTCTCTCTGTGTACCCGTAAGCAATTTAACATTTAATTTCGAATTAAAATAATTCAGAAAATGTTTTAAAACTTTAAAAATTAATATAAAATAATCTGTAACTCGGATGGAAAAACTTTGTACATGAAAGTTGCTCAGAACGACGAGACGAATCCGGATACACAGCCCGTTCGTCCGCCACACACCCCTAGCATATCAAACCTACAACCTTCCCCCTCCGACCCGTCTGTCCAAAAACACGAAACATCGGGAATACTTTCCCGGGATGTTTCCCCCCTTCGCCGGTATCACCTATCCCCGCGTTAGGTCACCCCTAGCACAACATATTGTCGTGTCTTGCTTTGTGTTACATTTGATTGCTCTATTATTTATTGTGTTCCCCCTCCGTTACTTCTTTCCGGTAGACTCCGAGACCGTTGCCGATGTCCGTGTGTTCGACTGCATCGAAGACGACCCCTCCTTCTTGCCAGAGCAACCAGGAAAGCCCCCCCTTGATCACCAGATATCGCCTATTCTTCTCTCTACTGCTTGCATTAGAGTAGTGTAGCATGTTACTGCTTTCCGTTAATCCTATTCTGATGCATAGCCTGTCCTTGCTACTACTGTTGTTACCTTTACCTGCAATCCTAAATACTTAGTATAGGATTCTAGATTATCATCAGTGGCCCTACATTCTTGTCAGTCTGCCATGCTATACTATCGGGCCGTGATCTCGTCGGGTGTTGATCACGGGTAAATACCTACATATATACATACTATACAGGTGGTGACTAAAGTTAGGTCGTCTCGTTGAGTACCCGCAAGTGATTCTGATGTGGGGGCTAAAGGGGCAGGTGGCTCCATCCAGGTAGTGGTGGGCCTGAGTTCCCGACGGCCCCTGACCGTTACTTTGAGGCGGAGCGACAGGGCAGGTTGAGACCACCTAGGAGAGAGGTGGGCTTGGCCCTGGTCGGCATTCGTGGTTACTTCAAAATAACACGCTTAACGAGATCTGGGTATTTGATCTGAGTCTGGCCACTGGCCTATACGCACTAACCAACTACGTGGGAACAGTTATGGGCACTCGACCTCGTGGTATCAGCCGAAGCCTTCGTGACGTCAGTGACTGAGCGGCGCGCGCCGGGTTGGACTGGAACGCCTGCTCTTGTATAAGGGAGGCTAGGTCTGCTCACCGGCCGCGTATGCAACGTGTAGGTATGCAATGGGCGATGGGACCAGACCCCTGCGCGCATAGGATTTGGACCGGCGTGCTGACCTCTCTGTTGTGCCTAGGTAGGGCAGCGACGCGTTGATCTTCCGAGGCCGGGCATGACCCAGGAAAGTGTGTCCGGACAAAGGGGATCGAGCGTATTGGGAAATGTGGTGCACCCCTGCAGGGAAGTTAATCTATTCGAATAGCCGTGATCTTCGGTAACAGGACGACTTGGAGTTGTACCTTGACCTTATGACAACTAGAACCGGATACTTAATAAAACACACCCTTCCAAGTGCCAGATACAACCGGTGATCGCTCTCTCACAGGGCGACGAGGGGAGGATCATCGGTTAGGATTATGCTACACGGTGCTACTTGGTGAGCTTACCATCTACTCTCTTCTTCTGCTGCAAGATGGAGGTTACCAGAAGCGTAGTCTTCGAAAGGACTAGCTATCCCCCTCTTATTCTGGCATTCTGCAGTTCAGTCCACATATGTCACCCCTTTTCCATTTGATACCAATGCATACATATGTAGTGTAGCTCCTTGCTTTCCAGTACTTTGGATGAGTACTCACGGTTGCTTTGTTCCCTCTTTTCCCCCTTTCTATACCCGATTTCTGCGACCAGACGATGGAGCCCAGGAGCCAGATGCCACCGTCGACGAGGACTCCTACTACACTGGAGGCACCTACTACTACGTGCAGCCTGCTGACGATGACCGGGAGTAGTTTAGGAGGATCCCAGGCAGGAGGCCTGCGCCTCTTTCGATCTGTATCCCAGTTTGTGCTAGCCTTCTTAAGGAAAACTTGTTTAACTTATGTCTGTACTCAGATATTGTTGCTTCCGCTGACTCTTGTGTCTTCGAGCATTTGTATTCGAGCCTTTGAGGCCCCTGGCTTGTAATATAAAGCTTGTATTATTTTAATTTGTGTCTAGAGTTGTGTTGTGATATCTTCCCGTGAGTCCTTGATCTTGATCGTACACATTTGCGTGTATGATTAGTGTACGGTCAAATCGGGGGCGTCACACCGTCCCTCTTTTCCCTTTTTGAATTGGGAGCCCTCTTTCCCTTATCCTTCATCAATGCAGAGGACCTAACACCTGATAATCACTTCGTGAAGGTATTAGTCCAACTAATCACATTGCCATCATCACTAAAACAAGATTAAGAGGCAAGGTGCTCTTTCACATGAGCAAAATTCTAAACCTGGGGGAGATGATGAGTGCATTTTGCATCATTTCTTACCCTTTTTTTGCATCTTAGTTGTAGGATTTTTCGTATTTTGCCGCTTTCGCACACCCTTTTTGCCTGATTTCGCTAGGATCCCAAAGAAGCACGAGATTTGGAGCATCAATGGAAAATGATACGTCTCCGTCATATCTATAATTTTTGATTGTTCCATGCCAATATTATTCAACTTTCATATACTTTTTGGCAACTTTTTATATTATTTTTGGGACTAACATATTGATCCAGTGCCCAGTGCCAGTTCCTGTCTGTTGCATGTTTTTGGTTTCGCAGAATATCCATATCAAACGGAGTCCAAACGGGATAAAAATGGACGGAGCTTATTTTTGGAAAATATGGAAAATCTGGAAGGAAAATCAACGCGAACCAGTGCCCGAGGTGGTCACGAGGCAGGGGGCGCCCCCCCTTAGGGCGCGCCCCCTACCCTCGTGAGCCCACCGTAAGGCGGTTGACGCTCTTCTTTTGCTGCAAGAAAGCTAATATTCGGAAAAAAACACGGCGAAGGTTTCAGGCCAATCGGAGTTACGGATGTCCATATATATACGAAACGGTGAAACAGAGCCAGAGAGAACGCAGAGACAGAGAGAGACAGAGAGATAGATCCAATCTCGGAGGGGCTCTCACCCCGCCCACGCCATGGGAGCCAAGGACTAGAGGGGAAACCCTTCTCCCATCTAGGGAGGAGGTCAAGGAAGAAGAAGAAGAAGGGGGGCCCTCTCCCCCTTGCTTCCGGTGGCGTCGGAGCGCTGCCGGGGCCATCATCATCACCACCATCTTCACCAACAACTTCACCACCATCATCATCAACTCTTCCCCCCTCTATGCAGCGGTGTAACCTCTCTCTTACCCGCTGTAATCTCTATTTAAACATGGTGCTCAATGCTATATATTATTTCCCAATGATGTATGGCTATCCTATGATGTTTGAGTAGATCTGTTTTGTCCTAATGGCTATTTGATGATTGTGATTGGTTTGAGTTGTATGTTTTATTATTGGTGCTGTCCTATGGTGCTCTCCGTGTCGCGCAAGCGTGAGGGATTCCCGCTGTAGGGTTTGCAATATGCTTATGATTTGCTTATGGTGGGTTGCGTGAGTGACATAAGCACAGACCCGAGTAAGTAGGTTGTTTGCGTATGGGATAAAGGGGAGTTGCTACTTTAATGCTATTTTTGGGTTTTACCTTAATGAATCTTTAGTAGTTGCGGATGCTTGCTAGAGTTCCAATCATAAGTGCATATGATCCAAGTAGAGAAAGTACGTTAGCTTATGCCTCTCCCTCAAATAAAATTGCAATAATGATTACCGGTCTAGTTATCGATTGCCTAGGGACAAATAACTTTCTTGTTGACAAAAGCTCTCTACTAAAACTAATTTCGTTGTGTCTTTAGCTAAACAGCCCCTAGCTTTTATTTTCGTGTTCTTTACTTTCTTGCAAGCTTACCCAAAAACACCTACAAAGTACTTCTAGTTTCATACTTGTTTCCGGTAAAGCGAACGTCAAGCGTGCATAGAGTTGTATCGGTGGTCGATAGAACTTGAGGGAATATTTGTTCTACCTTTAGCTCCTCCCTGGGTTCGACACTCTTACTTATCGAAAGAAGCTACAATTGATCCCCTATACTTGTGGGTTATCAAGACCTTTTTCTGGCGCTGTTGCCGGGGAGCAATAGCGTGGGGTGAATATTCTCGTGTGTGCTTGTTTGCTTTATCACCAAGTAATTTTTATTTGCTATTCTTAGTTGTTTTCTATCTTTAGTCATGGGTAGGAAACGCAAAATACCAAAAACATTAGTTGTACCTACTGAACCAATGGTTGAAGAACCACTCAAAATCTATCACACTGCTGAAGCTTATTACTTGGATCATCTTCGATCCCTATGTGCTCGTGCTGGAACCCCAACTAGCTTAGTTGAGGGCAAATCTTTAGATGAGCATGCTTTTTATGTGCGACACCAAATATCTGAAAAAGGGAAACTTTTATTGGGTCAAATTCGTCGTTTGCAATGCTATGCTTGGAATTTATGTGAAATATATGATTATACTTGTTGTTCTGAAGACCCTAAGAAACACCTTCCCTACCAATGTTTGTTTAGTGATAATGGAATCGTATCCTCTTATGCTAAGGGTGTTTATAGTTACTATGATGTTCAACAAATTGAAGAATTTGTTGCTTTTAAGGGTGCTTATGAAATTGCTTCTTTGATTGAAAAGTATGATGCTACTCTTTACAAATCTGAAATTTTTTCCATATTTAAATATTGCTATGATAATTATGCTTCTAATGCTTATGTTAAACCATATATTGAGAACTACTCCGTTGTCCAAGAAGAGACTAATATTTTGCAGGAGTCTGTGGAAGAAGAAATTGATGATAATGTGAGCTCATTGGATGAAAAAGATGAGGAGGAGAGCGAAGAGCAAAAGGAGGAAGAGCGTATTAGCTACCCGTGCCCACCTTCTAATGAGAGTAACTCTTCAACTCATACATTGTTTAATTCCCCTTCGTGCTTACCAAAGGATGATTGCTATGATGACTGTTATGATCCCTTTGATTCTCTTGAAATATCCCTTTTTGATCATGCTTGCTATGCTTGTGGCCAAGATGCCAATATGAATGATGCTTATGGAGATGAACTTGCTATAGTTCCTTATGTTAAACATGAAATTGTTGCTATTGCACCCACGCATGATAGTCCTATTATCTTTTTGATTTCTCCCGATTACACTATATCGGAGAAGTTTGCTCTTATTAAGGAATACATTGATGGGCTGCCTTTTACTGTTGCACATGATGATTTTGATGAATATAATATGCATGTGCTTGCTGCTCCTACTTGCAATTATTATGAGAGAGGAACTATATCTCCACCTCTCTATGTTTCCAATATGATAAAATTGCAAGAAACTATTTATACTATGCATTGGCCTTCACTATGTGTGCATGAATTGTTCTTTTATGACATGCCGATGTATAGGAAGAGAGTTAGACTTCGTTGTTACATGATATATGTTACCTTGTGCTCACTACTAAATGCTAAATCATTGTTAATTAAAATTGGCTTTGATATACCTTGGGATCCGGGTGGATTCATTACTTGAGCACTATATGCCTAGCTTAATGGCTTTAAAGAAAGCGCTGCCAGGGAGACAACCCGGAAGTTTTAGAGAGTCATTTATTTCTGTTGTGTGCTTTTATAAAGTTTAGAAATAAAAATAATGTGCCAAGGTTTGCCTTTAGGATGTTTACATTTGCTTGATGGTTTGTACGGTGCAGGACAAAAACTTTGTCTGTAGTGCGCGATTTTACATTTTTTAGCTGGAACGTCAAATAGTTCTGATTCTTTTTGCACTGTCTTCCTATACAAATTGTTTATTTTTCCTAATTTTGGTAGAATTTTTCAAGTATCAGAATTATGGTGAATGTCCAGATTGCTACAGACTGTTCTGTTTTAGACAGATTCTGTTTTTTGATGTATAGTTTGCTTGTTTTGATGAAACTACCAATTTATATCAGTGGATTAAGCCATGAAAAAGTTATACTACAGTAGACACAATGCAAAAACAAAATATGAATTGGTTTGCAACAGTACTTAGAGTAGTGATTTGCTTTATTATACTAACGTATCTTACCGAGTTTTCTGTTGAAGTTTTGTGTGGATGAAGTGTTCGATGATTGGGAAGGTCTCGATGTGAGAAGAAGGAAGAGAGGCAAGAGCTCAAGCTTGGCGATGCCCGAGGAACCCCAAGTAAATATTCAAGGAGACTCAAGCGTCTAAGCTTGGGGATGCTGGGGAGGCATCCCCTCTTTCTTCAACAAGTATCGGTATGTTTTCGGATTCGTTTCGTTCATGCGATATGTGCAAGTCTTGGAGCGTCTTTTGCATTTAGGTTTTCATTTTTATTTTATGCACCATGCTGGTATGAGATGGTCCTTGGCTGATTTATAGAATGCTCATTGCACTTCACTTATATCCTTTGAGTATGGCTTTATAGAATGCTTCATGTGCTTCACTTATATCATTTGAAGTTTGGATTGCCTGTTTCTCTTCACTTAGACAACCGCCATTTGTTGAATGCTCTTTTGCTTCACTTATATTTGTTAGAGCACGGGCACATCTTTTGTAGAAAGAATTAAACTCTCTTGCTTCACTTATATCTATTTAGAGAGATGACATGAACTGGTCATTCACATGGTTAGTCATAAAATCCTACATAAAACTTGTAGATCGCTGAATATGATATGTTTGATTCCTTGCAATAGTTTTGCGATATAAGGATGGTGATATTAGAGTCATGCTAGTCGGGTAATTGTGAAATTGAGAAATACTTGTGTTGAGGTTTGCAAGTCCCGTAGCATGCACGTATGGTGAACCGTTATGTAACGAAGTCGGAGCATGAGGTGTTTATTGATTGTATTCCTTATGAGTGGCAGTCGGGGACGAGCGATGGTCTTTTCCTACCAATCTATCCCCCTAGGAGCATGCGCGTAGTACTTTGTTTCGATGACTAATAGATTTTTTGCAATAAGTATGTGAGTTCTTTATGACTAATGTTGAGTCCATGGATTATACGCACTCTCACCCTTCCATCATTGCTAGCCTCTTCGGTACCGTGCATTGCCCTTTCTCACCTCAAGAGTTGGTGCAAACTTCGCCGGTGCATCCAAACCCCGTGATACGATACGCTCTATCACACATAAACCTCCTTATATCTTCCTCAAAACAGCCACCATACCTACCTATCATGGCATTTCCATAACCATTCCGAGATATATTGCCATGCAACTTCCATCATCATCATCATATACATGACTTGAGCATTTATTGTCATATTGCTTTGCATGATCATAAGATAGCTAGCATGATGTTTTCATGGATTGTCCGTTTTTTGATGTCATTGCTACGCTAGATCATTGCACATCCCGGTACACCGCCGGAGGCATTCATATAGAGTCATATCTTTGTTGTAGATATCGAGTTGTAATATTGAGTTGTAAGTAAATAAAAGTGTGATGATCATCATTATTAGAGCATTGCCCCAGTGAGGAAAGGATGATGGAGACTATGATTCCCCCACAAGTCGGGATGAGACTCCGGACGAAAAAAATAAAAAAAATAATAAAAAAGAGAAAGGCCCAAAAAAACAAAAAAATGAGAGAAAAAGAGAGAAGGGGCAATGTTACTAACCTTTTACCACACTTGTGCTTCAAAGTAGCACCATGTTCTTTATATAGAGAGTCTCTTGAGTTATCACTTTCATATACTAGTGGGAATTTTCATTATAGAACTTGGCTTGTATATTCCAACGATGGGCTTCCTCAAATTCCCTAGGTCTTCATGAGCAAGCAAGTTGGATGCACACCCACTTAGTTTCAGTTTGAGCTTTCATATACTTATAGCTCTAGTGCATCCGTTGCATGGCAATCCCTACTCCTCACATTGATATCTATTACTGGGCATCTCCATAGCCTGTTGATATGCCTAGTTGATGTGAGACTTTCTCCCTTTTTGTCTTCTCCACATAACCCCCATCATCATATTCTATTCCACCTATAGTGCTATGTCCATGGCTCACGCTCATGTATTGCGTGAAAGTTGAAAAGGTTTGAGAACGTCAAAAGTATGAAACAATTGCTTGGCTTGTCATCGGGGTTGTGCATGATGTGAATATTTTGTGTGGTGAAGATGGGGCGTAGCCAGACTATATGATTTTGTAGGGATGAGCTTTCTTTGGCTATGTTATTTCAATAAGACATAATTGCTTGGTTGGTCTGCTTGAAGTATTATTATTTTATGTCAAAGGATAGACTATTGCTTTGAATCACTCGTGTCTTAATATTCATGCCATGATTAGACATATGATCAAGATTATGCTAGGTAGCATTCCACATCAAAAATTATCATTTTTATCATTTACCTACTCGAGGACGAGTAGGAATTAAGCTTGGGGATGCTGATACGTCTCCGTCGTATCTATAATTTTTGATTGTTCCATGCCAATATTATTCAACTTTCATATACTTTTTGGCAACTTTTTATATTATTTTTGGGACTAACATATTGATCCAGTGCCCAGTGCCAGTTCCTGTCTGTTGCATGTTTTTGGTTTCGCAAAATATCCATATCAAACGGAGTCCAAACGGGATAAAAATGGACGGAGCTTATTTTGGGAAAATATGGAAAATTTGGAAGGAAAATCAATGCGAACCAGTGCCCGAGGTGGTCACGAGGCAGGGGGGCGCGCCCCCCCTTAGGGCACGCCCCTACCCTTGTGAGCCCACCGTAAGGCGGTTGACGCTCTTCTTTTGCCGCAAGAAAGCTAATATTCGGAAAAAAATCACGGCGAAGGTTTCAGGCCAATCGGAGTTACGGATCTCCATATATATACAAAACGGTGAAACAGAGCCAGAGAGAACGCGGAAACAGAGAGAGACAGAGAGATAGATCCAATCTCGGAGGGGCTCTTGCCCCTCCCACGCCATGGGAGCCAAGGACCAGAGGGGAAACCCTTCTCCCATCTAGGGAGGAGGTCAAGGAAGAAGAAGAAGAAGAAGAAGGGGGGCCCTCTCCCCCTTGCTTCCGGTGGCACCGGAGCGCTCCCAGGGCCATCATCATCACCGCCATCTTCACCAACAAATTCACCACCATCATCATCAACTCTTCCCCCCTCTATGCAGCGGTGTAACCTCTCTTTTACCCGCTATAATCTCTACTTAAACATGGTTCTCAACGCTATATATTATTTCCCAATGATGTATGGCTATCCTATGATGTTTGAGTAGATCTGTTTTGTCCTAATGGCTATTTGATGATCGTGATTGGTTTGAGTTGTATGTTTTATTATTGGTGCTGTCCTATGGTGCTCTCCATGTCGCGCAAGCGTGAGGGATTCCCGCTGTAGGGTTTTGCAATATGCTTATGATTTGCTTATGGTGGGTGGCGTGAGTGACAGAAACATAGACCCGAGTAAGTAGGTTGTTTGCGAATGGGATAAAGGGGACTTTATACTTTAATGCTATGGTTGGGTTTTACCTTAGTGAATCTTTAGTAGTTGTGGATGCTTGCTAGAGTTCCAATCATAAGTGCATATGATCCAAGTAGAGAAAGTATGTTAGCTTATGCCTCTCCCTCAAATAAAATTGCAATAATGATTACCGGTCTAGTTATCGATTGCCTAGGGACAAATAACTTTCTTGTTGACAAAAGCTCTCTACTAAAACTAATTTAGTTGTGTATTTATCTAAACAGCCCCTAGCTTTTATTTTTGTGTTCTTTACTTTCTTGCAAGCTTACCCAAAAACACCTACAAAGTACTTCTAGTTTCATACTTGTTTCCGGTAAAGCGAACGTCAAGCGTGCGTAGAGTTGTATCGGTGGTCGATAGAACTTGAGGGAATATTTGTTCTACCTTTAGCTCCTCGTTGGGTTCGACACTCTTACTTACCGAAAGAGGCTACAATTGATCCCCTATACTTGTGGGTTATCAGAAAACACCTATTTTTTGGTGGAAATTGTCCTAATTGACATGATAAAAGCCTTCACTACAAAGCTACAAACAGGTGGGAAGAAACCCAAGCGTTCTAGAAGAGAAGATGGTATGAGGTACGACCGCACCCGCTCGTACCAGCAGTCATACCATACGACACAGCCTCCCCCTGGTCGACTACTCAACCTTGTATGATCGGATCACGCGGACGAACAGAGAGGCCCCAAAACCACATACATAAGCAGAAAACCTCACCCCTAGAAGGGACCCGAAGGGGGAATCAGCAAAAGGGAATGGCCACACTATTGCCTCCATCAAGGAGACTACGACGTCAACCCTCGTCATCATCATCCACATCTTCGCCATTGACTTCTCTCTTCGTCTAGTTGTATCCTGAACCCTATTGTGGATTCATATGTGTGTTACATTGATCATTCTTCTTTCATTACCATGAGCATAATGATAATATCTGTTGTCTCCATGTTCGAGTAATCCCCTAGTTCTAGGGGATATGGAGTGAGGGAGTCCTGGATTAGGGGGTGTTCGGATGGCCGGACTATACCTTCAGCCGGACTCCAAGACTATGAAGATACAAGATTGAAGACTCCGTCCCGTGTCCGGAAGGGACTTTCCTTGGCGCGGAAGGCAAGCTTGGCGATACGGATGTTCAGATCTCCTACCATTGTAACCGACTCTATGTAACCCTAACCCTATCCGGTGTCTATATAAACCGGAGGGTTTTAGTCCGTAGGACAACACACACATCAACAATCATACCATAGGCTAGCTTCTAGGGTTTAGCCTCTCTGATCTCGTGGTAGACCTATTCTTGTACTACCCATATCATCAATATTAATCAAGCAGGACATAGGGTTTTACCTCCATCAAGAGGGCCCGAACCTGGGTAAAACTTCGTGTCCCTTGCCTCTTGTTACCATCCGGCCTAGACGCACAGTTCGGGACCCCCTACCCGAGATCCGCCGGTTTTGACACCGACATTGGTGCTTTCATTGAGAAATCCTCTGTGTTGTCGCCATCAAGAAGGATGCGTCGCCCCGTCTTTAAAGACGGCACCGTTGCTAAGGGAGCTTTGGCTGTCGGCCAAACCCTCTGGCTAGGTGGTTTTCTTATGACCGCCTGTTCAGTTTCTGCGCCGATGATGACCTCTCGAGCCATCAAAAACAATCTTCATGTCAGTTCGGAACTCGCCGAGCAGTTAGATCCAATGGAGCTTTCCTCCATAAATGAGCTCTTGGATCGCTTCGCCGCCCTGGGAGTCGCTACGGATTACGACCAGATTGGGCCTAAAACCGATCTGAGAGAGATTAACTCTCCCCAAGTCATCCATCACGTTGCCGTGGTAGAGGGACAGTGCGGCGACCCTTCGTCTATCTTAAGGACTCGCTACGTCCGGATTCCCGATCCCTCCAAGCCGGATACCCGCGGAGGGGAGGATATCACTCAAGACTTGAACTTAGAGTCAGGCGACGGGCTGGATTCAATGGACAACACCCAGGGATCCAAATTTTCGAGTTTAGAAATTCCTCGGTCTCTGAGCCTCAGACGGGGTGAGGCTTCGGATTTAACTCCACCCACCCACCCCAACATAAGCGATCTATCCAAAATCAGGCAAGAGCCCGACGAAACAATACATCATTACTGGGCTAGATTCCTCCTGGTTAAGAACATGCTAAGGGACTGCCGCGAGGAAGATGAAATCTTAATCTTCTGCAATAATTGCATGGACAAGGGAATACTCAACGCCATAAGTCGCCGTGATATCACACGCTTCGCTGACTTGGCGTCCATTGTACAAAAGTATTGTGCGATGGAAAGCGCCTGGAAAACCAAAATAAATTTTGGGACAATCTGGCCC
The DNA here is from genome assembly GCF_003073215.2 of Triticum urartu. NCBI lineage: Eukaryota > Viridiplantae > Streptophyta > Magnoliopsida > Poales > Poaceae > Triticum > Triticum urartu. Next base: position 207,081,297 of record NC_053026.1, on the reverse strand, counting down.
TAAATACAAACCCAGTCCGAAATAAAAGGGTGCATCATAACCAGACACCCAGGTCAAACACCAAAAAGCAAAAACCCTCTATAGGGCATGGAACCGTACTGGAAGGATGGCTTAACGGACCCTGTAAAATTCACAGTACAGAGGACGCCACACCAACTCACAGCCTTAGAGCATGTTGGATACTCTGGCAGGTGGCCAAAATTGGCGAAAACCTCCTAATTCCGGAGGCCACAGAAAGCCACCCCAGAGACACCCATACGGTATTAACAGTCTTCGAGACTTTTGCATCAAATAATATGCGAAAAAGGACACTCCGCAGCCTTGCCGAAGTCTACCAAGTAGCAACAATAAACCCATGGAGTGACACGGCTATTACCTTTAACGCCAGTGATGAACCTAAATTCCGAACAGCCCGAGCACCAGCCGCATTGGTCCTCAGCCCAATAGTGGATGGCTTTCGTCTTACCAAGGTACTCATAGACGGCGGCAGCGAATTGAACCTCATTTACGAGGAAACCCTTCAAAAAATGGAAATAGACTGGAACTGCATTAAGCGAAGCAGCACAACCTTTAGAGGAATAATCTCCAGTCGGGAAGCGCGCTGTACAGGAAAAATCACACTAGATGTGGTGTTCGGCACGCAGGATAATTACAGGTCCGAAGAGATCACGTTCCATGTGGCTCTACTCAGCAGCGGTTATCACGCTCTGCTAGGGCGGGAAGCATTTACAATCTTCCAAGCAATACCCCATTAAGGGTACATGAAGCTCAAAATGCCCGGGCCTAACGGGATCATCACTCTCGCTAGTGATCCGGACATAGCACTCCACGCCGAAAACAAGACAGCCGCACTGGCCCTCGAGGCACTATCCGAAGCCCTAGCGGCTGAGGAACTGACTGCGCTGCGCTCTACGGTGAATAGGGACGATGTGGTACTCGACAAAAGATCCAAGTCCACCTCCTTTAAACCGGTGGACGAAATAGTCAAATTCCAAGTCCATCCAACGGACCCAAATAAAACAGCTTCCATTGGGGCACAGTTAAACCCTGATGTAGACGCTGCACTGCGAGAGTTCCTATGAGAAAACTGGGACATTTTCGCCTGGCACCCTTCAGACATGCCAGGAATCCCATGCAGGCTGGCCGAGCACAGCTTAAATATCCAAACAGGATTCAAACCTGCCAAACAGGCTCTTCGGCGTTTTTCCAAACCTAAGAGACAGGCTATGGGAGAGGAGCTAGCAAAGCTATTGGAGGCCGGATTCATCAGAGATATAACACATCCGGACTGGCTAGCAAACCTGGTGATGGTACCAAAGAAGGACAAATTCGGGCGCCTATGCGTTGATTTTAAAGATCTTAACAAGGCTTGCCCAAAGGACCCCTTCCCCCTCCCCCGCATCGATCAAATTATCGACGCTACCGCAGGACACGATTCGTTGTGTTTCCTTGACGCATATTCCGGTTACCATCAAATCAAGATGGCAGAATCTGACCAATCCGCAACGACATTTATCACACCATATGGCCCATTCTGCTTCAACACAATGCCCTTCGGGCTCAAAAACGCCGGCGCAACATATCAGCGCATGATTCAGACATGTCTGGCAAGCCAGATCGGCAAAACAGTGGAGGCATATGTAGATGATGTGGTCGTCAAAACAAGACATGTCAAATCTCTAGTAGAAGACTTGAGGCTCACATTTGATAACCTCCGAACATACGACATCAAGCTCAACCCAGAAAAATGCGTTTTTGGCGTTCCAGCCGGAAAGCTCTTGGGCTTCATTGTATCCGGTAGAGGAATCGAAGCAAATCCAGCCAAGATCCGAGCTCTGTCGCAACTGGATATCCCAAAGGACCTCAAACAAATACAAAAGTTAACCGGATGCGTGGCGGCTCTAAGCCGCTTTATCTCCTGCTTGGGAGAAAAGGCCCTACCCCTTTACCCTCCTTCGGCGCACCGAACACTTCGAATGGACGGATGCAGCCACGGCCGGACTCGAGGAGATAAAAGCCATACTTGCAACAAACCCAGTCCTGGCCGCGCCAAATATTGGCGAACCAATGCTATTATACATTGCAGCAACACATCAGGTTGTAAGCGCAGTGCTCGTTGTCGAACGAGAAGCGGACGGACACAGATTCCCCCTTCAAAAGCCGGTCTATTATGTGTCCACTGTCCTCACTCCTTGCAAATCACGGTACCCGCATTATCAAAAGATCGCGTACGCGGTATTCATGGCATCGCGGAAGCTACGACACTACTTTCAAGAGTGTTCAATAACAGTAGCCTTGGAAGTACCACTTAAAGATATTATAAACAACCGTGACGCAACGGGCTGGATTGCAAAATGGGCCATTGAGCTCCTCTCATTCAACATAACTTATAAGCCACGGCGAGCCATCAAGTCACAAGTCTTGGCCGACTTCGTCGCAGAATGGACGGAGGCCGAACTCCCTAAAGAGTACGGTACATATTCAAATTGGATCATGCATTTCGACGGCTCCAAGATGTTGGCCGGACTGGGGGCTGGCGTCGTTTTGACGTCCCCCACAGGAGACACAGTTCAATACGTACTCCAGATTATGTACACGGACTCCAACAACGCAGCCGAATATGAGGCCCTTTTACATGGTCTCCGGATGGCAGTATCCATGGGCATTCAACGCCTAGAGGTGCGCGGGGACTCGAACCTCGCAATATCCGAAATAAATGGAGACTTCGATGCCAAGGATCCAAAAATGGCAGCTTACCGCAACGCCGTCCTAAAAATGTCAGCTCGGTTCGAGGGGCTTGAATTTCACCATATAGCCCGGGAAAATAATCAGGCGGCAGATGTCCTGGCACGCATCGGCGCAAAACGTGATGTAGTCCCCCCCAACATCTTCTTGGAAAGGTTGTTCAAGCCATCCGTAGTATGGGAAGGGGAGCCGAACAATAACACCCTGGACCCAACTGCACCGCCCGACACCGAAAATTCTGACACAATCGGAGGCTCTGCCAATGAAATAACACCTTCAGCCCACGTAATAATGGCCGTCATCGCCCCGTGGACAGAACCATTCCTCGCCTACCTCACTAGGCAGGAACTCCCCGAGGACCAAAATGAGGCACGCTGCATAGTGTGGCGATCCAAAGCCTACAGAGTCCACGAGGGAGAGCTTTATAAGAAAAGCACTACCGGAGTCCTTCAAAGGTGCATCTCCGAAGAGGAGGGGCGGAACCTCCTGGCTGAAATTCATGCCGGACTGGGCGGTCATCACGCTGCAGCTCGGTCCCTTGTAAGAAAGGCCTTCCGTACATGCTTTTATTGGCCGATGGCCCGGGCAGACGCTCAGGACTTAGTCCAACGATGCACTGGTTGCTAGCTCTTTGCAAACCAAAGCCATATGCCACCCACCGCTCTCCGAACTATCCCCATTACTTGGCCCTTCACGGTCTGAGGGCTTGACATGGTTGGACCCCTTAAAGGCGGCACCCACAAGCAAAAATACTTACTGGTCATGGTGGATAAATTCACCAAATGGATAGAAGCCAAGCCTGTTAAGACGGCCGAATCTGGACCGGTGATAGACTTTATATCCGGGGTCGTACACCGTTACGGCGTTCCCCACAGCATCATCATCGATAACGGCACGAACTTCACGGCCGACGAGGTAAAACTCTGGTGCAAAAACATGGGCATCAAGCTCGACTATGCTTCCGTCTATCACCCACAAACTAACGGCCAGGTCAAACGTGCAAATGGTCTTATCATGAGCGGCATTAAACCCAGATTAGTGCGGTCCCTCAAGGAATATAACACGCACTGGGTAGAGGAGCTCGACTCCGTACTCTGGGGGCTGCGGACCACGCTGAATCGCACAACCGGATACACACCATTCTTTATGGTGTACGACACAGAGGCAGTTTTGCCCTGTGACATAATTCATGACTCACCTCGAGTGCGCATGTACGAAGAAAGAGAAGCCGAGTTCGATCGGCAGGACAGCTTAGACGCATTGGAGGAGGAGCGTGACGTGGCAAAAGCCCGTTCCGCATTCTATCAACAGCAAGCTCGAAGATACCAAAGCAGAGAAGTACGGGCCAAAAATTACAATGTTGGTGAATTAGTTCTACGACTACCAGACAAGAAAAAGGACAAACTCAAGCCCAAGTGGGAAGGTCCCTTCATAATTGACCAAGTCCTGACTGGTGGAGCGTACCGCCTGCGAGATGCATCGGATAACCGACTCGAGCCGAACCCATGGAACGCAGCCCGTCTCCGAAGATTCTATGCCTAGCGCCGGACTCTATGTTCGTCTCCTTCCTCTGTCCATTTTTTATATATTTTCTGTCTTGCATTTCTGTTCTTCTTCTCTCTCTCTCTCTTATATCCCTTAAAGGCTCATAAAGTGACGCGCCATCCGCGCTCATTAAACCTGGGGGCTTCTTTAAACAGAAGCTTATTCATACGGGCTTCATGCCCAACACATGCGTCACACTTCCGCATGTACCTTTTATTCACCATTATATGCATCGATATGACTTAAGTTTTGGCCAAGCTGGGTTACCTGGCTCCTGTGCTTACCCCTACGTTCCCGATTGTTCGGCTAGGTGGTAAAGGGAGCACCTCTGCGATTGTTACTGCCGGGTCAGCCGGACGTGTACCTCAGACTGGGTGAAGCCGAAAGCTAGCGTTCTTAAGGGAATATTCGGTCGGTGAACTAAAGATGATCTTTTTTATTTTTATCTATACGCCCCCAGATGTTTTTCTTGCGTTTCTTTTCGCAGCATGGACATGCACCTTAGGGCATGCCTCCCAGGGAAAGGAACCCCTAACGGAACTATTCTCCCTGGAAGATGTTTCTTACTAACCATGTAATATAACATAACTAGTCGGGCACTTGTCTGTTCACGCACTAATGACCCCTATGCCTGGTCTCCATGCATTCCCTGGTTCCTATATAACCGCATGGGAATTCGGACACACTCCGGACCGTCAGGTCCCGAGGCTGAAGCGAAAAGGTCGGCCATGACAAATGATCTACAATCCGGCTAGAAGGCATTATAAATGTCAACTAAATTACATAGTCATTTTGACTGATCGTATTCCTCTTCAATACCATCTAACATGCTGTCTAATTTATAGTCCTGTTGGGAATAGTTTGCGGCCAACTCTACTTGGCCTTATACTAAGCTTACAGGGATCTCCTTCCCATCGGGCCCTATAGGACCGACCTCGACCATGTGGTTGGGGTCAGCCTTTGCGTACTGCGTCTTCACCATGGCCCAGGCCTCCCTAGCGCCTTGACGGCATGCTGATATCTTCCACAATCGGAAGCGCCGCCGTGCTCCTTTTAGCTTCTCCGTAAGCTCTCCAAGACCTTCGGGCATGGATACGGATGGCCACAGGGCCTGGGCGACGCCTCGCATTGCCTGCCAAACTCGATCGAGCAGTTGCGAGAGCTCAGGAAGAAGGTCACCCGTAGAACCGGGCATCTCCTCTGCAGGACGGCTTGTCAGCACACCTACAGACATTGCTCTGTTAGTCGACTTCCCCGCCGAACTTTCTTTCAGAAGGTTCGTTCAAGCACTTACTAAATATGCCGTGCCGAAGCCGCTGATTCTCCTTCACGGAGTCTGACAGCTGGGCACGAACATCTTTTAGCTCGACGCCCAGCTTGGTGTTGGCATCTCGGAGATTGTTCTTCTCCCCCATCACCTTTAACAGCACCCTCTCACAAGCCTTTAGCTGGCGTAGGAGGTGTTGCCTTTCCGGATCCAATCCGGTGCCATCTGCAATTTCATTTGTCAGATTCGCACCAAAGCCGTGCTTCGCAAAATACTTATCTTTCGAAGTGTATATTACCAGAGGGGGCCTCCTTAGGCTCCCCTGCCGCGGCTAGTGCGGCCTCAAGTTGGGCTTTGCACTCTTCCAGCTCCTTGGACAGTAGGGAATTCTTTTCTGTAAGAACCTGCATAACAAATGATCCTTAAATCAGTTATTTTAACTGTTTCAAGTCTCGGGGGCTACTGGTATATATATAATTACCAAAATTTTCTTACCCGTATGTCTTTTACATATTGCTCCGTGGCTCTGGTTAGACCATTTTGAGCGGCACGGAGGTATGCATCTCCCGACTTAAAGGCATCTAACGCCTCTTGGGAGAAACAAGCGTCGCGAAGAATTGTCCGGTGACGCCTGTGGTTCATGGCATTCTCTACGTCAGAGTTGGTGGGAGACAACCTGTCCACATCCTCCGTCGGAGGAGCGTTCGGTGCGCGCCTTGTGTTCGGCCCCGCTTCCGGGCCAGGCTTTGGAGCCTGGCTGGTGGAGGCGCGATTGGCGGTCTCTCCGAATATAGTTTGGCGAGGTCTCTTTGTCCTGAAGAGGGCACAAGTGTTAATATGCCCTGAAGGTACGACACCTGGGATAAGGGGGTGCGCCATACCTTTGCGCTGACGCCCCGGTCCGGACTGCACCTCTTTTCTGCCCACGGGGCCCTGCGGCCCCTCGTTGGCTTGTCGCCGCAGGTTCGGCCTCCCGTTTCTGGGAGGCCGGGATTAGCCCTGGATAATCGGCCGTAATGGCCACCAGGGCGTTGTCCTTGCTCAATTGATGGAACACCCCATCAATCAGATCCACCGAAAGCTCCGGATCCTCTTGCGAGTGCGGGTCGAGGGACCGTCCTGGGTCCTCGGGTTGTGGAGGAGGGCTGTTTATTTCTTTAACAGCCTGGCATAGTTCCTGCGTCGAAATCACTAAGATTAAATATTTAACAATGGGGATATAAAACGGATGGGCAAGATGTGATCACTCACCCAGCTTGGAGGATTGTACATGGAAAATCCACCCTTTGGGTCTACGCGGAGAAAATCCTCCTCTTCTCCCTTGTACAAAGCGGACAAGGTCTTTATTAGAGCCGCAGCCGAATCTGGCCCCTTATGGCCGTAGCGGGTGGTGTCGTCCTCCCCGTTGAAATCCCACATGGGGTGGCCTCTATACTATAGTGGCTGCACCCCTCGCATGATGCATGCGGCCATGACCCCGATCATGGTTAGTCCGGAATGAGCTAACAATCTTATCCGGCCCATCAGGTAAACAACGTCCCTGTCACTTTCCCTCTGAGGGCTCCGTGGGCGCTAGCTTAGGCGCTTCTTTAAAGGAGCATTGTTGAATTCAGGGAGGCCGATCCGGACAGGATCCGGCAGCGGGACATCTTCTATGTAAAACCATTCCGAGGGCCAGTCTTCGGACGCCTTCTTTGGGGTTCCGGACAGATAGCCGGTCCCGGTGATGCACCATACTTCGGCTCCGCCCACTTGATACATAGACCCCTTCTTGGAACGGGGCACGAGGCAAAATAGCTCCCTCCATAGTCCGAAATGAGCTTCAACACCCAAGAACAGCTCGCAGAGGGCTACAAAGCCCGCGATATGCAATACTGAGGCAGGCGT